>NW_007579245.1:40126-45849 GCF_000690725.1 Stegastes partitus
CTGATGGTGGTTTTTTGTGACATCGATGGCTCACCTTTGTGCTTTTATTGTCATTTACGTCGATCTAACTGTTCACAGAACACTGCTCTACCTCCTTCTACATGGTTGCTTTGTTTCCACAGAGGTGCAGGACTTTATATTTCTACTGCAGTAAGTTAAAAAGTGACATGAACTAAAAGAACGACGGCCAGACGGTGGTGCTGGGCTCCACAGAGTTAATCAGCTGCACCGACTGGACTGTAATTCCCCGACACGGCGCCTCGGCTGTAATCTGGAGAGCAGATCACACCTGGCAGAGCTTCACAGTAACACCTCAGCTCTGCATTATTCATCGAGAATCAAAGAATGCGAAGGTGTCGGGTGATGAAGGAGAAAGAAATCCTCGTCGGGGAGCAGCTCGCGCTAGCCGCTCGGTTAGCGAAGCCGGACCGTGACCAGAAGGTTGAGCAGGACCTGGACGGAGGAGCCACTTGTGAAGCTGCTCCGGTTTGTTCTGTTGTTCCACAGATTCTGTCTGAGCTTAATGTGTCGATGTTGGACTTCCTCATGAACATTCTGGTGACTGAGGAGGAAAGTCCACAATGATCGGCACTATCTGGTCTGCAAATAACAGCTGTTAACATCCTGGTTATTGTCCTGCAGATGTCTGGATCCTTCTTCACAACACAAAATCACCCCATTTACACACAAAATGACCAAAAATGACATAAAACAGATGACGATGACCAAGAAAACACTGAAAAAGTCCAAAACAAGACGCAGAAAGACTCCACACAGACCCAAAACGACCACAACAATGTTGAAAACAAACCCAAGGAGATGAAGCATGAGTCTGGGGTGAGTCAGGAAAGGTACAGCTGACGTACCAATGACTCTGCAGGATTGTAAACGCTGAGTCATGATGCAGATGGATGGACCAAAACGTCATCCGACTGGACCCCGAGCCTCGACATTCCCACAATGCAGAAATAACAATGAATTGATGAACAAAAATCCATAAATGACGTCTTTCCTCCACAGAAAAAATGAAAAAGTGACCAAAAACACACTCAAAATGTCCAAAATGACCAAAAAGCAGATGATGATGACCAAGAAAATACTGAAAAAGTCCAAAACTAGATGCAAAACAACTCCAAAGAGACGCAAAATGACCACAACAATGTTGAAAACAAAGGCAAGGAGATGAAGATGACTAAAGACACTCAAAACGTCCAAAACAAGACATAAAATGACCAAAATAAGTAAAAACAAGGCAATAAAATGACAGAAAAGACACAGAAAATGACCAAGACAATGTTAGACTCAACCACAAGGAGATGAAGTCGACTATCGAGACACTAAAAATGTTGAAAACAAGGCACAGAATGACTTTAAAAGCACACGAATGTCAAAAATAAGACACAGAGTCACTAAGAAGACATTTAAAATATCTAAAAGGAGATGCAGCACGAGCAGCTCTTCTGGCTTCGTGTCCCGTTCGGCTCATAAAGCGCTGACTCATGGTTAGCATTTCCGCGGCTGACCTCCTGCTCAAATATCCGTCGTCTCATCTCCCACCGATTCAAGATGTGGGTAAACAGAGTGAGTCTGGGGTGAGTCAGGAAAGGTACAGTTGACGTACCAATGACGCAGCAGGATCGTAAACACTGAGTCATGATGCAGATGGATGGATAGACCAAGACTTCATCCTACTGGACCCCGAGCCTCGATGTTCCCACGATGCGGAAATAACAAGAAGCTGATGAAAAAAAATCCATAAATGACGTCTTTCCTCCAAAGTAAATCTGATGAAGTTGCCCCCGACCTCCTCAGAATCAGCTGATCCTTCATCTACAGTAACTTTAGTTTATTTATAATTTTTTTTACGAAAATCCAGACTGTTTCTGTGTATTTATTTAAAGTTTTTTGACTGTCTTTTGAAGGAAAACATGCAAATTAAGTCTTTTTTAGTGGTTTTATTATTTGTAATGCAACAAAATCTGTAAAACGGTGCATTTTAATCCAAACTTGGAGTTAAAAACTGTTTATTTTCGGCATCAGACAGCGAGTCTGATCATCAGACCGTCCTCGTTCTGTTCGGTGGCTTTAAAACCGCCTTAAAGCGGCTCCAGTAAACCCATGAAGGGGGAGAAGGAGCAGCAGCAGCAGCCGGCAGAGGAAGCGGCCGCCTCGGCTTCACGCTGTGGCTGCTGTGAGATAAAAACGTCGTATCTCCAAAACGTCAGCTTCCCCCCGAAAAAAAGAAAGAAAAGAAAAATCGAGTTGAAACTGATGGCCGTGCAAATTACAGCGTCTGTTCAGAGCTGATCCCCGGAGCCGCGACGCCTAATCAGCGCTAAAAATGTAAACTCTACATTTAAAGCAGGAGAAAAAAAACAGTTTGTGAGAGCAGCAGCAGAACTGGAGGCTCGTTAGCCGCCACATGCCTGCAGTCGGTCCAGAGGTCGGGGGGAGCGTGACCCCCGCGAGGTGACCTTCACCCACACGGATGTAATGCAATCGAACGGGAAAAGCTTCCGGCGACCGGAGCATCCTCTTTAAGGCTGCAGATCTTCCCCCCCAGCAGGTGTACGACACACAAAGCAGTCCTGCAACGGCCCAGATAGCCGCGAGAATTAATAAGCTGCACGCATTCCCGTCACACGCCGCCCGGCTGTTCCCGTTTCAAAGAGGAGCTCGCCGTGTGATGTGGAGTCTCTCGGGGCTGTTTTTCAGTGTCGGCTCTCCGTAATGTTCAAACCTCGAGAGACGGCGAGCGTGGAAATACCTGCAGCACCTGCGGACACGCGTTCACCTTCACATATGTAAATGGCTGCGATTTTCAGGAACCACGTGCAGCCTGAAAGGAATCTGAAAGGAAACGTGTCACAAAGCCGACGGCAGCAGCAGCAGCAGCAGCAGAAGGCGCCTTTAATGGGCTTCAGACGCAACAGTTATCAGGATGAACTGCAGCCAGTGTTTCATGCTGGATCGATAGGACACATGCAGCGTGGCTCAAAAACGGTGTTCAAAACGACTTCCAAATGTCCAAAACGCTAATATGTAGTGACTGAAACGCTGTCAAAATGTCCAAAACAAGACCCCAAATGATCTAAATGAGACCCAAAATGACCAGAATCCTGCTAAAACCAACCACAAAGCCATAAAAATGAAGAAAAAGATCCTCAGAATGCCCAAAACAAGATGGAAAATAATGTTAAAAAACCACAAGGCAATGAAAATACTCAAAGCAAGATGCAAAACGAATTCAAAGACACACAAAATGACCAAAACAATGTTAAAACAACTACAATAGATCAAAAACACACTCAAATTTAGCAAAACGAGACACAAAATGACCAAAATAATGCTGAAACCAATCACAAAGCCATAAAAGTAAAGAAAAAGATCCTCAGAATGCCCAAAACAAGATGCAAAATGAATTCAAAGACACAAAAAATTACCAAAATCATGTTAACAACAACCACAATGGCATTAAATTGACCAAAAACACATTAAAAATGTCCGAAACAAGCAGCAAAAGGACCCTTAAGATACGCAAAATGACCAAAACACTGCTAAAATAGTGCTAAAAGCAACCTCAAGGTCATAATAGTGAGGAATAAGATCCTCAGAATCCATAAAACAAGCTGCAAAATAACCAAAATGAGACACAAAGTTACCGAAACAATGTGAAAGTCAACCACATGGGGATGAAAGTGACGAAAACACTCAAACAAGCTGCAAAATGAACCCAGACAGACAAAAAAAGACCAAAATAATGTTTAAATCAACCACAAGGAGATAAAAGTGATTTAAAAAACACTCAAAATGTTAAATACAAGATGCTAAATGACCCCAGAGATGCGCAAAATAACCAAAACAATGTTTAAATCAACCACAAGGAGACAAAATTGATTGAAAAAATACTAAAAATGTCCAAACAAGCTGCAAGATGAGCCCAAAGACACACGAAACGATGCTGAAACAACCACAAGGAGCCGAGAGTCATTCTGAATGTTAAACACAAGATGCTAAACTGTTAAGAGTTTGTAGTTCAGCAGGTTCAGGTGGAGCAGAACGAGGCGTTATCACTTCCAGAACCACAGCGTCAGCACGAGCTGCAGCTGGACGGGTTTCAGGACGTCGGACTTCAGCTTCTCCTGCCGCCTCTGAACGCCGGAGCAGTCGATGAGCTAATGAGGCGCAGAAGAGTCGAAAGCTAACTCCTGGCGTCGGTGAAAGTGTTTACAGAGAAACAACTGCAGAGACACAAAAGAGACGCAAAGCAACCACAAGGAGACACAAACGGTCCACAAAGCAACACAAAACCACCGCCAGAGACATAAAACGACGGCAAAGAGGCACAAAACAACCACAAAAACTCATAAAGCAACTGCAAGGAGGCACGAATAAACCACAAAGTGACACGAAACAGCCATAAAACACACAAAACGACCACAAAAACTCAGAAAACAACTGCAAGGAGGCACACAACAACATCAAAATGACCATAAAATACATTTAAATGATTACAAAGACACACAAAACAACCACAAAATACATAAACCGACCATAAAAGACACAAAACGACTGTTAAGAGAAATGGCACAACGGTAAAAGACAACCATAAAAGAGGAAAACAAACGATTGCGGAAACACAAAAGGGCCACAAGGCAACACAAAACAACCCTCAAAGACATAAAACGAAGGCAAAGAGGCACAAAACAACTCCAGACTGACACTAAACGACCACAAACACTCATAAAACAACTGCAAAGAGACACAAATAAATCACAAAGCGACACAAAACATCTACAAAACACACAAAACGACTGCAAAAGACATAAAACAAGAGGGAAGAGACACAAGAGACAGTGAAACACACAAAATTATGACACAAAACGCCCACAAAGACACACAAAACAACTTCAGAGTGACACAAAACGACCATAAAACACATAAAACAACTGCAGAGACACAACATGACAGTTGAGGGACAAATTATGTCATTCAACGAAACACAACAGCCGATAAAGACACAAAACGACCACAAAGACACACAAAACCAGTTCTGTAACTTCAGATATCTTAATGAATGTTTTTAGAAACTGAGGTGCAGGACTGGACGGACCAGGATGAAACCAGGAGGCAGAGGAAGGACGTGATGACGACGATGAAACCAAACCTGTGGAAGTCCTTCCCTCCTCCTTGCTTTCTCGGCCGTCTGAGCTTCATGTGAACCAACAGTCTGAGCAGAACGGGTCGCGTGAGGCTCCGTCGGGTCAAACCAATGATCCGTCACATTAGCATGTAAATGAATCAGCGGAGCCACTCTGATCCCACCTCAGCCTCACGTCGTCTCTGAGACACGACGTGGCAGCAGGTGCTCACGTCCAAAACCACAAGTCGACCAGAGCTCGTGTTTTAAAAGCAACTACAGAAGGAGGGTCGACGCTCTGACAGAAACTACATAATAAAAACTGGATGTTGATGGTTGCAGGTGAATAAATAAGAATCTGAAGGAACACAAAACGACGGCAAAGAGACACAAAAGTGGTGCAGAGAGACATAAAACAACTGAAACAAGACACCAGATGATTGCCAAGGACACAAAACCATCAGGAAGAGGCATAAAATGACCACATAGACACAAAACGATCAGGAAGACGCACAAAATGACCACAAAAAGACACAAAACTGCTGCAAAGAGAAGCAAAAAGATCAGAAAGGGGAACACAATG
>NW_007579245.1:47125-62660 GCF_000690725.1 Stegastes partitus
CACACAAAGACACACAAAGACACACAAAGCTGCTGTAAAGAGACTAAAAATAGCTGCGAGGACACACAAGACGACCACAAAGAGACACAAAACTGCTGCAGAGACTTAAAAAGACCATAAAAGACAAAACAACTGCTAAGAGTCACAAAACGACCACAAAGAGACACAAAACACATGTATAAGGCATTTATAAATATTGCAGACAAAAAAATGACCACAAAGACACACAAAATGACATCAAACAGACAGAAATATGGAAAAACAACAGAGAACAGTTGCAAAGAAACACAAAATGACCACAAAAAGATTCAAAACTGCTGCAAAGAGAAGCAAAAAGATCGTAAAGAGGAATAAAATGACGGCAGAGGCACAAGAAGATGAAAAAAGATACAAAGCTGCTCAAAAAACCCAAAATGACCACAAAAAGAACACAACACGATCAGAAAGAGGCATAAAATGGCTGCAAGGAGACACGCAAAGACCAAAAAAAGACACAAAACAACTGTGAATAGACATAAATGACCGCAAAGACACACAAGAAGATTAAAAAAGGACACACAACTGTTGTAAAGTGACAGAATAAAAACAACACAAAACGGTTGTAAAGAGACACAAACTGCACACAGAGCGACACAAAACAACTGCAAAGACGCTCAAAAGGATCAGAAAGACGAATAAAATGACTGCAAAGACACAAGCAGACCAAAAAAGTCACAAAACAACCACAAAGAGACACAAAATGACTGCAAATAGACACATGATTAACATAAAAAGATGCAAAATGACCACTTACAGACAAACAATGACATCAAATACACACAAAATGACACCAAAGAGAAAAAAAACACAAAAAACAGACACAAACCACCACAATGAGACTCAGAACAACTGTAGAAGACATAAAACAACTGCAAAGAGAAACTAAATCAAATGCACAACATAAAATCAGTTTTAAACACGTCTGATTAAACAGCCTGGAGACCAGACATGAGCAATCGACTGACTGAGCCTCCAGCCAATCACGTTACGCTCCTCTGGTCATGTGACACCAACACTTTAAACTACAGGAAGCGTATCAACTGTTTTATCTGCGTTTCCAGTCAGAGGTGACTCACAACATCTCATTAGCACAGCTAGCGCTACGTTAGCATGTTTACTGATGATGAGTCGATGTTCTTGTCGTTTAGTAACGTCTGATCGTTTCACCCTTTTTATCCATCAGATGCTTTTACTGTATCGTCTGTATTAGTGAACCGGCAGCTCGCTCCACTTCATCGTCTGGAAGCAGCCGGCGGCGACGTCACAAATCGAGACACGAGGTCGAGGATCAAACTGTAAAACTCAGAAACAACCGGCTGGTCGTTAGCGATCGATTCCAGACGTATCGACGGCTGATTAATGATCCTGAAATCCATCCTGCAGAGAACAGAAGTTGTGGCGATTAATAAAAATCCTGCAAGTTTCAATCTTCTCTTCATTTCAAGTGCTGAACTCTGAAGTCCTGCATGTTGACTCTGGTTTAAGTTTCACTTCATGTAGGGAACATGTTGTGCCTCGTGGTGTTTCAGAGACGACGTGTCGTCTGACTTTCACACAAACTTCTCATCGTCATTAGAAAACGCTACACTAAAAAAACAAATCTGCTTTCTTTCTGTATTTAGGGGAAGAAAACAAAACAAAACAAAACAAACAAACATGACTCAGCATGTTTGTTCCGGCGTGTTCTGGTGCAGCGAGCGAACTTCTATCTCTGGTTTCCAGCAGCAGCATCACGAGAGCGGCGGCAGCAGCGATGATGGATGTGTGTGATAATGCGATCCAGCTGCCATTTCTGTCGCAGAAAACAACGCATCGCAGTTTAATTCCACTTAACTCGATCCCTCCGCCTCGGCTCGCTCTGCCTCTCGGAGCGGGAGGAACCACGCCGCCGCCTCGCAGGCTGCAAACAGCCAAACCGCCGCTAAGGTCACCGGTATTATTAGCAGCTCGCTGACATTTGGTTGCCATGACGAGGGGCGGCAACAACGACGGAGCCGCTTCTCGGACGTGGACGGAAATAAGAGGAATGCAAATCAAACTGGAGAAAACCCACTTGAACGAGGAAACTCCAGAGGAAGAGCAATGAATCGTCACTTCAGCCTTCAGAAGCAGAACCTCCAGCAGGACGTAAAGAAAAATTCACTCTTCTGCTTTTTCAGTTTAACTGGAAGCAGAATTTCAGCTGTGAAACCTCCAAAAAAAAAAAGTGAAATTTGGTTTAAATAAACAATTGTTTGTGGGAAAACATCCTCCTCATCAGATTTTCTGTGTTTCGCATCAATTCCAGGCAGTTACGTGCTGTTAACCGCAGGAATGACGACATATGTTTAGTCAGGAGCTGAACTTAAATACAAGTTTTAAGGTGTTATTTTCTACTTCCTGTTCAAACATGCACTTTGTGTTTCTCTGATTTATTCTTAAACTGCAGCTACACATTCAAATTATTAATATAAAATATTGTAAACATATATATGAAATTCAAGGGTTATATTTTTAATATTTCCGTGATATCGTCGGTAAAACGGCGTCAAGTTTCAACATGAGGAAAAAAAAACCTTTTGAAAGTTGGTTGACGAGCAATTTTTTACGTTTATTTTTTCTCGGCGTGCTTGATGTTATTTCACAGTTCTAAATATCCATAGTTTATGATTTACATGATAAAAAAAAGTTTCGAGGAAATCAGAGATGGCTGAGTAAAAGGAATCCACTGATTTAAGGTGGAATGACCCAGTTAAGTTATTGAACACGACATTTTCACCTTGAGTGTTTTTTTTTTTAAATATTGGACGGAAAAGCATTTTAAAAAAAAACTTTAAAAGAAGAAAAACTCCGACTTGCCAAGATTTAAAATCGTATTTTCAGACATCATAGATAATTTGGCTTGTTTTAAAAGTCATTTACTCATTTTCAGTCCTTGACTTTACAGAACAATCGTAAATTGAGCATTAAAATATACTGTAATGTTATTGTTATTGTTGTTGTTATTGTTGCTGATTTTGATTTTGAATTTTGAATGCTGTTGTTGTTGCTGATTTTATGTTGGTGTTGTGTTGTTTTTTCTGGTGTAGCAATTTCATCAGGGATCAATAAAGTTTTATTCTAATTCTAATTCTATTCTAAAAATATTATTTCAAGATTTGTTATCAAGTAAAATTGACTTGCTGCATGGACGGATAGTTTCACTAGATTTAAGTCATTTTCTTCTCCAGTTTAGTGTTTATATCGTATATCTGGGCTGCCCTTTGTTGCAGTGTGGTGAATGCTTTTTTTAAAAATGCACAGTTCGTTTGTTTTGTGTATTTTTGCAGGAACAGCACCGGCGCTAGCTAGCGGCTAATTAGCATCGGTCGCCACTTCGCAAAACATGACAAAACTTAAAACTCCTTCAGTGTGAGAAAAGAGTGAAAACAACGACCTGGATGAGGAAGCAAAATAAATCCTTGTTTTTAAAATTTTCAACGTTTAGAAACTCAAAAACAATCAGATCTTGAGCCTAAAGACTCATTTAGCAGTTTGATTTAATAACCACGTTTGCAGACTATTTGCTTTCTGTCAAAACAAAACGTCGCGGAAACATTTGAGCGATTCCCCGCGATCGGCTCGTCGACGTTTCCTCGCTCCGTCTTTTTATTTCTCTCAATCTGTGCTCCTGCAACCTCTTTTTAACCTTTTTTTTTTGCCCCTATCCGTCTCCCGCTCTGACCGTCCTAAAACACAAATTAGACCCAGTCCACATCCCTCCTTCCCCTCCGTGACTCTGCACCTCTTTCTTTTTTCACAGCTCATCAAACCCAATCACTCCGGCGGCTTCCAGTTTTGTTAAAGAATTACCGAGTTGCGGGGCTGTGAAAGCCTCCCCCAGATGTTCACTCCACATGACTAGAGAAAGACAGTGGCGCCGGCGGGGGCGACTCGGGCCGGTACCAACTAATTAAAGAAACTCCCAGAATCCGCTGTTTTTCTAAGTGTTTTATTTTTTTTTCTCTCTCCGGCCGAGAGAAAAAGCCACGTGACCCGTGAAGAGAATGAGCCAAGTGACCCGCGAACGACCGCAGGAAATGGAGTCGGCGAGGACGGAGAGACGGGCCGAGATGACGGCAACAGGCGAAGAGAGAGAGGTGGACAGAGAGACGGGAAATTGAAGGAGGGAACGAGGGAGGAAAGGCCGGGAATTAGCAGGACACAATGGTAATAATGTCGGGTCGCGCCCTCGTAGGTGGAGGTCCGTGGAGGGGGGATGAGAAAGCGCACTGGAACGAGTAATGAGTTGGGCTTCGCTCGGCGCAACAGTTGGCCGCCGGCAGACTAAAACCGAAGTTCGTCTTTAATAAAAAAAGCGACGAGAAAACACAAATAAAGCACCAAAGGAAGGCGGGAAATTAATATCTGCCAAGAAACAGTTACGACATCATTATTATGCAGAGTTATTTTAGAAGAGAGCTGCGATGCTGGTGGTCGTTTTACAGACGACTTGACCTTCGCTTCACTGTTCTGAACCCCAAAACCCACCAGAAGGTATAAAAGAGTAGGTTTTTTATAAATAAAAATGAATAAATCCACCATTGATCAGAGTAAAACCAGGTAGAATCTCAACAGATCATGTGGTTCCATCAGGAAAATTAACCAAATTACAGCCGAAAATTGTGACATTTCACCAAAATCACTGTTTCCTACGTGTCTGTTTCCAAAGTTTGCCAAAGAATAAAACATTTGCACTCGACCCTCCTGCAACTCTGAACCCCAAAACCCACCAGCAGCTGTAGAAGATGTGGTTGTTGTAGAAATAAAAACGAATAAACCACCAAAACCTTTAGTCTATTTAACGAAGTCATGCAGCTTTGCTCACGGGCCCAACAATGGTAGTTGTTGACCCTGATCTTCTGACCAGAACCACTTATCCACCCCTGCCCCAATACCGGGTGTCAAACCCTAACCCAAATCCTTACCGCTAGACCATATGGGACGGTCACTTCATCAGCTACACTTTGTTAGTACCAGGTTCAAAGCCCTTTTTGACTTCCGAACCGCTTTAAAGATTCAACAAGGTGCTGGAAACATTCCTCCTAGATTTTGGTCCATATTGACATTTAAGCATCACGTAGCTGCTGCAGATTTGAACCTCCTGTTGGACCACATCCCAGAGGTTCCCAACTGTGGAAGCCGTTGGAGAACGTCGTCCAATCAAGGAGCCAGTTTGACGTGATTTAAGCTTCGTGGTAACAGATGATGGTCCACCGTGGTCACGAAGGGATGGAGACGGTCGGCAACGATGCTTGGGTTGAAGGTGGAGTTAAAAAGATGCTCAGTTGGTACCAAGAGGTCCAAAGGGAGGCAAGAAAAGATCCTCCACACCATGACACCACCAGCAGCCTGAAACACTGATACATGTTGTTTACGTCCAACTCTGACCACCTGAATGTCGCAGCAGAAATTACGCGTTTTTCAGATCATCTATTGTCCAACTTTGTTGAGCTACTTGTCGCCTCGGTTTCCTGATCTTAGCTGACAGGAGCGGAAACCGGTGGCTAACATCTGCTTCACACTTCGACGTGTTGTGGGACGGTCTCCTGCAAACTTTGGTTGTAATTAGCGGTCATTTGAGTTACTGCTGCCGTTCCATCATCTCGAACCAGTCTGACCAGTCCCGTCCGACGTCTGGCGTCAACAAGGCATTTCTTCCAGAGAACTAAAGCTCGCCGGATATTTTCTCTTTTTCGGACCCTGGAGATGTTTGTAAATCCCACTAGATCAGCCGTTTCTCAAACAGACGACTCTGAAAAGTCACTTAAATCCCCGTCATCTTGACCTACCTCCACCTTCGATTACGTTGCTGCCACGCGATCGGCCGATTAGATGTTTGTGTCAACGAGCAGTTGTACCTAAAAAAGCGGCCTGTTGAGTGTTACGTTGCTGTCCTCACCCAAGAATAAAGGGGACGTACGAACACCTCAGCGACCCCTGAAAGAGCCGGTGAAGAGTTCAGGAGACCAACAGTTCTGCCGAATAACCCGAAGAAAAAGTTAAAAAATGGACGAACTGCTCTGTATGGACCCATTTATGAAGATATATCTTTTCCAAAATAATCATTCTGTGCCACAAACTATTTCGCCTGGAGCTGTAATTTGCAACAGGCTAAATAAATACATCCATTCGGTTCAGCGAAAACAAGAAAACACTAAACGGCTTCTTATTTCCTTATTAATGAAAGACTGGTTCACGGAGCAGACTGTTGCTTAAAAAGTCAGTTGAAGCAATGGCTGCAAATTATTAATAAAGAAGTAATATTTAAATGCCAACGTGCTAGAATTTGCTAAATTCAAAGTACTGCCGATGATGACGGGGATCAGAAACCGAGAGATGGAAATAAGAGTTCAACACGACGAAATGTTTGGGGAGTGTAGAGCCTCTCAGGAAAAAGAAAATTAAGAAAAAGAGGGTTTTTTCTTTGTTACTGTGGGAGGGCACAGTGACAACCACCCCAATAAGCGAGCGAGAGCAGAACAAATAACAATAAAATGTAAAATTCAAATTCGATCGGCGGCGACATCATTCGGCTCCACTTGCTGAACGAAACCCCATTTGCACGGGTCTCATCTCACCTGGTTGTCATATCAGATCGGGGGTTGAGTTTTGATTCCTGTGCAAATCGACCGTGTCTCCAATTTGCGAAGGAAATTTTTCCCGCCGATGAAGCCGCCCCCCCGCCACCCGACGGAACCGATCCCGCGGGAATCAAACTCCAATCCCAGCCGTGGTTTGTTTCGGCCGTGTCATTTATTCATTCTGCTCTTAGATGAACCCGATCCGGCTGCAGATGGAAACGCGCGCGAGGCTGGGAG
Source organism: Stegastes partitus (assembly GCF_000690725.1). Taxonomy (NCBI): domain Eukaryota; kingdom Metazoa; phylum Chordata; class Actinopteri; family Pomacentridae; genus Stegastes; species Stegastes partitus. The sequence continues at coordinate 54,004 of NW_007579245.1, forward strand.
ATGATAAATATTTGAGTTGTGTTTTCATCCCCCCTCTGCTTTTTCTGAAACTAATGAATTGTTAAATAGTTAATAATCTCCTGAAACACATCGGGGGGGGTTCGGGGCTGCAGGGAAACGAGCTCCGCACATAACTCTGGTCTTGTTTGTGTTACGTTTTCCACCGCTAACGCTCTCGTTTGCCCTTTGTGCTGCTTTGTTTCTCGTCCATGTAAACTCTGGAGCCTGTTCAGTGCAGTAAAAACACTTGTGTTTGATGCTGGATGATAATAAAATGCCACTTACTCGGTCTGATCCGGCATTACTGCCCCCTGGCCCAACATTTAGCCTCTAGGCTCGGCATCCGTGATGAAGCCAGCGCCAGCTCCGAGCCGGAGAGGTCACTTTTATTTTACTGCCCTTATGCTTCATCCATCTGACAAACGTACACATGCGGAAAGAACTCAGAACGCTATTCACGCGCCCTTTTTTTCTTTTTTCTTTTCTTTTAAATTACACCTGCGAGAGCTTAATTTCATTTCCTTAAACCCGCCCGATAAATCCCGGCGCTCGTAAAAGTGAGAATAATGTCCTTCGTCGCCGAGGAGGAAGAGGGAGGCTTCTCCGTTATAATTGGAACATTTGGACCTTAAAACAAAAGAAAAATATTGCCTTTTCTCTTCCCTTTTCCCTCTAATCTCCATCCCTCTTCCTCCTCCCTCCCGACACATAAATTCACACGGCGCTCCACAAATGAAGAAGCCGCCCGCTGCTTCCACTCGCATTTGTTAAATATTAACAACGTTTTTTAGCTCGTCCTGAATTCGCATTAGCGGAACGAGAAAACACACAGTTTTTGTGGGTTTTGTTGTTTTTAAATAACCTCCGACACATTAGAGGTTACGTTCTTCATTCCGGAGGCGCGATACGAGCGGCAAAGCGCCGGCGGTGATTGCCAAATGTTGGTGATTGAAATGAATAACTAAGAGTCGCCTGCTGGGCACATTTCTGCTCTGGAACCGCGGGAGCCGCTGAAGGTGCTGCTGCTGCAGGTTCGGTAATGAGCAGCTCCGGTATGCAGCGAATCCGGCAACCAGTAATGAGCCTCCTCGCACAACGTCGGCTGGAAGAAATCCCGGCGATGGGGAGGACCAACGCGAACTTGTGGCGTTTGTTGAATAACGATGAGATCCAGACAAAGGGAGAGCCGAGGCGTCGGGGAGTTTGTCAAACTAACGGAAGCTACTTAGACGACGAGACGATCGTAAACGTCTGTAAGTTTCCTGCATTGATTAAAAACAAACAGGTGGTCGTTCTACAGACTGTATGTAGACGATGGACGTATCACCCGATGGTTTGTGTTGAGTTTGTGGTCGCCATCTTGGCCTGAATGTCAGGTTTAAAATCTAAAAGGAAATCCAACAACGAAGCAACCAAAGAATCCAACATTCAGCTCCTCCGGTCCGCGCTGCTTTTTATGGGCACCATTAAATTAAACATCTTTAGGTTTGAGACTGTCAATCCTACAAAACGAGCGACTTAAAGATGCCACATTTTCAATCAAACGATCACTTAATTGGGAAAAGAGTCATCGGCAGAGCGGTTGAATCTGCGGCGGCGGTTTCCAAATCGGTCGGTCTCACTCAGCTGAAGCATCATCGATCAGTCTACGTTCATAAAGATAAAAACTCGACATCGACTGCCTTCCAGGATTATTTCCATCTTTCTGGTGGCAGGAGGAACCAACCTGTGCAACATCCGTCTCCACAAAATTATGTTTTCTCAATTACGTTTTGAAGAGAAAGCCGCTTTGTTGTCAAATAAACGTCAGTCTCAGAATTAAGCTTCTCTTTCTGTCAGCTTTTATTGGTCTGGCTCACTTTTACGTGTTCATGGAGTTCAGGCACCAAACTCACTCAGTTAGGAAAGTATTTTGGGTTAAAATACGACAGTTTCACTTCACATTTGAAGCTCCTCCTTCACTGAATTATGCTCCTGTACAACCAAACTGCATTTAAAATATGTTTTGAAGGAAATTTGCAACCAGTTGGAAAACGCATAAAAGTGCAACCGGACTTTCACCCAGAAGACGAGAGTTTCAGACAAGACAGAGTCAGAATGAAGTTTTCTGTTGTTGTCATAGTTCAGATTGGACTCGGTTAAGTTTCAGCACCAACATTACTTGGCTAGGGTTCAAAAAAATGTCCCGGATCGAGTTAAAATGCGACTCTTCCACGACGTGTATGAGGCTTTTTGTCCATTTTCTGGGTTCCAAGATAAATGACTGGTTGGCTGAAAAGGAGCCATGATAAGGCGGTAAAATAAATAAAGACGTGTTGAGTAGAAACGTATTGATTCGTTACAAACAAATATAATCCGGTTTACTCAAAAAACGTAACTGAAAACGCAGGAGCTTAACTTTGTGGAGACCGAGATCAACTTTAAACCCAACCTGAAGGAGACTCTTGGGTAGAACTAATTTAACGAGATGGTTTCAAGCTAACTGATGTCAAAGAAGTCGTCGGGGTTTCCGCATCTTGTCGGTAAAGTTGAGTTTAAACTTTAAACATGTCTAGAAACAGCAGCGAACCGGTCTGAGATTTATTCCTCAGTCATACGAACATGCAGCTGCTCTGCTCCCAGTCCGTTCTTATAGCTTCAGTGGAGAATAACAGCTCTGAATGGTTTAAACCTTTTTATGCAGGTGTACATTCAGGTAACAGAGTCACTGTGGAGCATTTAGTTCACCTACAGACAACCTGCTGAGTCTCTGACCGACGACGGCCTTCGTCCTTTTTCCAGCAGCATTAAAGAGAATTATTACAAACTGGGCAGCAGCAGATCAAACAGTCTGACGCCTGTCCGACCAGAAGAACTACTGACAGCAACACTTTGTTCTTTGTTCATGCAAATCGCAGCTCCAGCCACGTTTTATTTCACCACGAGGCTGCTGTACGCGTTGGTACAGGTAGAAGCTGTTGCTGAAATTCAGAAAACACACACAAAGTGTTGTAGAAACGCTCCGTCGTGTGATACGATCCTGCCAAATAATGGCAATAAGTTTAATTACCATCAGACTTTTCCTCCAAACAAGTTTCCTCGGCGACGGCACTTAATCACGGTGAACCCTCTCCGTCTCTGTCGCGCACACTCCCAACGCCGCGCTGACAATAACATAAGCTTCCGAGGCGATTTGTCAAACTGATTTTCGCACATTTGTCATTTATGCATCGCTGCCGATTCATCACTCCGGCTGCACTTTTACACCTCAGCTGTTCTCGGCGCCACCAAGGTTGTTACCGCGGAACGATCCCTCATCCGCGGGCACTTGGTTTGTGTTTAGTTTGCAGCTATGCAGATGCGTGTCGCTGCGTTTTTAGCTTTAATGCGAATCTGCAAACACACACCTGTCTTAAACTGTATTTAAAAACGAGAGCGGGCTGGAGGGGGAGATCTGGTGGGAAAGTGTGCAGGAAAAAAAAAAAAAAACGAGAGGCTGTTTGTGTTATTTAAAAAAGAGAGAGAGAGGGCAGGCTGTGATTCAGAGTTCATGTGTGGATTTGTGCGTCCACGCGGCGGAGAAGGTGTGTGGATGTGTGTGTCTGTGCGTAGCCGTGGAACAGAAGAGCTGCCATCTGGTAAAGCCCTCCACCTGCTCACACTCCGGTGGTCCTCCATTGTGTGTGGGAGGTAGGTAGCATCTTGGTGGTCCCTTAAATCCCCGACTCCGCCGTGCTCGGGTTGAGCCGAGGCATGTGTGCACACGCTTCAGGCCGCTGTGCGACGGGCAGAAAAACTGTATGCAGCGCTGGTTGGTTTTTTTTCTCCCCCCTGTGACTGGGAGACAGTTAATACAGCCGGCGCTCGCACTTCCCGGCATCCGCTGATGTGAGACTGATTGGTGGAGCTCTGAAGGTTAGCGCAGGTTTATCGGAGCTCGTCGTGTGCACCTGCAGAAATCCTCAAGTTAAGTGAAGTTACACACCTGAAGGAAGTCCAATCTGCTGTGTTTTTTTAAAATGATGAGCTCCTTGTTTCTCTGGAGTTGCTTCTTAGTCTCAGACGGTTTGGAAACGTTTGCTCTGTTTCTACGTAGCGTCAGCAGCGCTGCAGCACAGCCGTGACCCCGTCGACACAGCATCAAGCTGCAGGTTACGCTGTTTTTGGCGGCGCGAGAAACACACCCACGATTTGAACTCAGAGTTCAAAAGTTTGAACTCAGAGTTCAAAAGTTTGAACTCCCTCAACCAGACGGAGACTGCTAGGTCTAATGTTTACTCACATTTATTCAAATTAGCTCCAAACTAACTGATTTAGCATTTGGTTTAAAGCTTCTCATGCAGAAATCCTGAAGATAAGTGAAGCTACACACCTGAAAAAACTTTTCATCTGCTGTATTACAGAGCCCAAACTTCATGTTGATGATTAGCTGCTTGTTTGTGTTTACCTGCGTATCTGCTACGTTTATGTAGCATCGCATTAGCTCGACATCGGTTCAGTTTCGCTGTTGGTCACACTATTTTTGGCGACGGGCAAAACACATCTTAACAACTTTCATCTCGGCCAACCAGATGGAGACTGATAGGTCGAACTTTTTTAAAATGTTGACTGACATTTAGTCAAAGTTGGCTCAGAAACCTAACTGATGTCAAAGAAGAATGGAAACATAAGCTTCTCAAGTTAAATTAAGTCACACACCTGAAAAAAGCTGCCTCTGCTTCTCAAGCAGTGACAGTCGGGAGGTTCAGAAGACATTTCCACCATCTTTACGTACAGACATGAACTACAGCTTCCATACACTCGTAAAGACGACGTATTTAATGTGAGTTCTGAGGTTCTTCCTCCAGAAGCAGAACCTTGAAGCTCCTCTGAAGTCTGCTGCTGATCACATGGACAAAGAAAAGGCGTTCTGGAGGAAAGTTCTGTGGTCAGATGGAACAAACACTGAGCTATTTGGCCTCTAACCCCAAGAACACCAAACCTACCACCAGGCATGGAGGTGGCAGCATCATGCTCTGGGCCAGTAAATGGAATAACGAAGGAAAACCTAAAACCATCAGCAGAAGGTTGATCTTGGACACAGTTGGATGTTCCAACCAGACAATGAGCCCAAGCACACATCAAAGTGGTGAAGAAATGGTTCCATCAGGCTGGAATGAAGGTTCTAGACTGGTCTCCCCAAAGTCCTGACTGGAACCATCCAGAACCTGTGGACTGATGAAGAAACAAATCTGAAGTTTAGTTGAACTGAACCGATTCTGTCCAGAGGAGTCGAAGATGAACCAGAAGCTGGTAGACGGACACCAGAAGAGACGTTTAACCAGATATTAGCATTACCGTATGTATACTTGTTACCGAACAGTGTTAGTCATATTTCCAGAAGACCTTTAATAAACCTGTTTGATTGTTTTTTGTGACATAGATTCATGTGTTTCCATGATGACTTTACATACGTGATCTTTACAGTTGGATGGAAACATTTGTCCACGACTGCTCCGGTGCTGCGACTGTGTCCACGTAGTTCTGATCCGCCTTGGAGGCGCTCCCGACCGAAAACACGCGGTCGCCATAGCGACACGCGTGACACGCAGGAAAATACCCTTGAAGCGTGGGAACAGGCCTGGCATGGGCGTGGACCGCAGCACCACCTGTGCAGACAGCTGGACTCATTAAACGGGAGGAGAGCGCGATCTGTTCCGTCACATGAACGCGAGATGGATGAGCGGGAAACACGAGTCACCTTTAGTGCAAAAACTGTTCCACTGTCATGAAACACCGGAGAGACTTTTTCACTGTTTCACGGCCAGAAAGGACGACATTCACAGAGCTCCTGATTGGTCTTTTAAACGCCGTTATTCCTGTTAATAGGAATATAAATAATAAGAGAACAGATGAAACGTAGCAGCTGGGTTGACTTTGCTCCTCTGTTTGTTTTAGGACAGACAGCGTCAACAAAAACCTGATCTTTGTGATCATTAGACAAAGTTACTGTAGATACAGAACCAGATGTTCTGATGAGGACATTTTCCAGATTTAGTTGATCTTATATAAAGTGACCCAACGTAACATGTCTGGATACAAAACCGCTCTTTGACCCAGAATAAATAAACCAGGGTCCTCGCCAGGATGTTTTTACAGCCTATCGGGGGAAGAAGGGTTGTCGTCGGCCCAAGGGGGTGGAGAGTCTTAGCGTATGCTGCTAACGGTTAGCGGCGAATACGCTAGCGAATAGCAGCGTTAGCAGCGAAGACGGTAGTGAAACTCCATCTGCGCTTGTTGTTAAATCCATCCATCATCTCTACACCTTAGTCCTCACTATGGGGGGCTGGAGTCTATCCCAGCTGACTCAGGGTGAAGGCAGGTTCACCTGGACAGGCAACCAGGGTTAGGGTTCACCAATTAACCTCAACATGTTTTTGGACTGTGTGGGAGGAAGCCGGAGAACCCGGAGAGAACCCACGCTGCACGGGGAGAACATGGAGACTCCACGCAGAAAGATCCCGGGTGTCCTCACCGGGACGCCAACCGGCGACCTTCCAGCTGTGAGGCGACAATGCTAACCACCGAGCTACCTTGCAGCCCTTGTTGTTAAATATTTGCCTGAATACATGTCAGTTAGCGAGGTACAATCAACGTAGAGAAGTGATTATTTTCCCGCTACATACCCTCGAAAAACACGTATCAGCCCAATTTTTAGCGTAATTTCTTCAGGCAGCAGCGTAGCGGGCCGTTACTCTGCTATGACGCTGTCGACGACCCTGTAAACTGCTCCGGTCATCTCTGGCTGATGATCAGTCAAATTTACGATATTGCACTTCAGAGGTCACGTTTTTCTTCACTGTGGCTCATTTTTCACGACAATATAAAGAAGTCCTGCACCTCAACGGAAACAGAAGTGTTTTCTGTGCAGTCTGACAAATTTAAAATCTCAGAAATCATTGGAAAAAAAAAAACAAAAAAAAAACTGAACACTTATTTCATAAAAACTGAACCAAACCAGTGATGAAAATGTTTTTCTAATGTTTTCTACCAATGCTGGGGGGAATCAAATGGAGGCTCTAGATATAGATATGATGCTACTTTAATTAGTTTCCATGCTTGTCGACCTGCTCTGTGCAAACACTGCCTGCAGTTCACTTGAAAACGCTCCGAATCTTGTGCGAAAAATGTGTAAATATAAACGAGATATAATTAGATGTGATGCGATTTGACTGTTTATAAAAAGCTCAATTCTAAACTCGTTCAGTTTTTACAGTTTCTGGCTGTTAGATGTGTAATTTGGAGAACTTTTTATATTTAGATTTTTTTTTATGGATGACCTGCTTTTCAAACCCAGCTGCAAGTTTAGGGGCGTGACTCAGTTATAAAATGCTTAATTTTACAATTATTTCTGATTTAGGAGTTTAGAGACCCACACCATGTCATAAATCCTGATTTCAGGTGAGATCACGTTGCTTTTTGGAACCATCGATGCAGTTTCATCTCATGAAATTTAAACCCTGCACCGTGAGATCGTCCTCTCTCTCTCTCTCTCTCTCTCCCGTGTTAATTTTGACACTTTAAAGCCGTGTTGGCGTGCAGGCTGACAACCATCTGCATGCTGCTGCTGCCACCGCTGCCTGCTCTGAGGATCGGGCCCTCGGTGGGTTTCCGGCGCGCTCGCTATAGATTTTGTCGCGGCTTTGTCGAGGCCCAGTGACAACTGGAGCAGCGGCACACATCAGCGGATGCCGACAGTTTGCACAAAGAGGAGCCGGTGCGCTGACAGGCTCAGTGTGACGCTCCGTCATACACACAATATGGATCATCTATAAGCTTTTGTGTCCCCTTTTGTAAGCATCACAGTCGAACTGAGAGGAATGCTCTCTTTACAAAACATACGGCTCCTCTGTCACAGTTTCACACTCCTGTTTGCCACCGAGAAGATGAAGTTAAAGGCCTTGTAAGTCGGCCTGGTCGGCTGTTAAACCTGCAGCCTTCCAGACGGTTAATGTGGAGCCTGAAGTCGGAGTGTTCAGTGTCGAATAAGGTTCAAGATCAGACTTTAGGGTTTAAATCGGCTGTTAGAAGCGTCACCTTCTCAACGACTCTCCGCCTAAACACGCTGTCAACTTAGGTTTTCTTCTGCGAACCTGTTGAGCTGCATGTTCGCAATCAGCTGCTGATGCGTAAAATGCGTAAATCCGTGTTTATGTTCGGTCCTCATTTGCTGCCACTGCAGATTAGACGAACCATGAGCCTGTTAGTGTTTATCACACAGAACAATCAATGGGTAACATCCATTTCTCTGTGGTTTCCACGTCTTTCACTGTGTGTCGGATCTAAATGTTGACATTTAAATGAATGAAGTCCAGAGTTTCAGAGCTCTAATATGCAGCTGTGAGAGAAATTAGCAGCATTCAGAGTCTCTTCACAGTTTTCTATCAGCGTTCCTCGAGTATTTATTTGCCCGAATAGATTTTTGATTTTTCTCCATTATAACGGCCTGTTATGTTGGAACAGTTTGTGCAAAAGTAGAGTCATGTGATGCATCAAACTCCCACTTTACAAAATGAACAAAACAACCTGGTTAACAAAGAACATCGTGATACCAGTTATCTCTGACTGGAGTTTTAGGTTTGTGGAGCCGAAAGTACAGCTTTCAAGTAAACGCCTCTGATTATCTATTTAGCAAAAAA
>NW_007579245.1:63625-64929 GCF_000690725.1 Stegastes partitus
AGCCCTGTTTTAGTAGATTTTATGTAATCGGTGTGGTAAAAGGTAAAATCACTGAAGTAAACGCTTTATTTTTGGTGATTTCTAAAAAAAAAATGAGAGACGTGCAATGAAGTGATTTTGATGAAATAGCCTGAATTTAAGCTCAGATTTGGTTAAGTTTTCCAACAGAATTGTATTTCACGTATGATACGGGCTGACACGAGGTGGAAATACTGATGCTTCTGTCTGTTTTTGCAGACTTCTGGTAGAAAAATGGGTGATTATTTAATGGTAATGTGACTTTCAAACCCAAGTTTCAACGATGATGCTCGCAGTTAAACGACGTCTTTCCACTTCCTGTGATGAAGACTTACGGTACACGTGTGAATTAATGTTTAGTTTCGTGCACACAGTTACCATTATCGGCCCAAATGAGGCACGTTTGGAATATATAAACATGATTTAAAAGGCACCAGTACGAAGCTGTTTCTCTGGTGAAAATGCTGCCTAATGGTGTCATTAAAGCGATTAAAACACCCATTTTGCACGACAAAACTGCAGAGGAAAAATTAAGTGTGTGTCACCACCTCATCCACAGCACTTTCACTCCCACTGCATCGGGTCAGCGCCGGTCGGCCCGCCGCACAGTTCTGCATTAACTAACTGCTCCCTGTGGCCGCCCGTGAATATTTTTAAATGGCCGACCACGGCGCTGGTCGGTAATGACCTGTTTGCTCCCTTCATTAACTGTCACTTTAGATTGTCAGGAATGATTCCTCCGACACAAAGCGCGGCTCGGATTAATCGTGCGACTCAGACAAACGGCCCAATAAAAGGCCTTTCAGATATCATCGTTTCGTGTGATGCGATTCTTTTCCCCGTAATCTGCCGCAATAAAAAGGATTTTACGTTTACGGCCGAGCTGTGTTTATGTGGTGCTTTCCCGCGATGCTGTAAACGACACGGGAGGAAATAACAGATACAGATGGAGAGGCTGGAGAGGCCTGCAGACGGACGGGCGGACGGGAAGAGGAAAAGGGCGGCGTGGTGGCGAGATGCTCGGGAAGAAGAGGGGATGTTCAGTCGGCAGTGACCAAATGATTCATGACAAGTGAGCTCAGCGCGCAGACCTCTGGGGTCGCCGGGGAAGACGACGGGGAGGAGGGACGAAGTGAGACGGAGCGGAAGAAAGAGGAAGAGAAAGGAGGCTGGGATCAGGAAGATCACCGCGGACGCAGCGAGGAGCCGGCGTGCAGGAGTCGGTGTCGGGCCGGCTGCTGCAGCGTCAAGGTTGCGGCTTCTCGTAGCCGAGTTAATGGAGACGC
>NW_007579245.1:65491-77865 GCF_000690725.1 Stegastes partitus
CTTCTGGTGAATATATCTCGGCTATTATATAACTAGGTGGAAGGAACCCTGTCACACTTGACACCGACTTAAACCCATCAAGAACCTGTGGACTGATGAAGAAACAGGTCTGAGTCCGAAAGACAAGAAGTTTGGTTGAAGGACTGATCAACGATACAATCGGAAACTTATGGACGGACACCAAAAGCACCTATGATTGAGGGGAAAATGATCAAAACATTCCCAGACGACCTTCAATAAATCTGTGAAAGAATCAAATACATGATTGTTTTTGTGACAAGGACGCATGTTTGAATGACTCTGTCATAGAAAATTCAGAGTTATACGAGTCATTGGAAACTCAGGACTGCTGTGATGGTCTTTGCAAGTGGATTTAAACTTTTGTTTACCACTTGCACAACCCAAAGTCCACAGCAAAGTGAGCAGTCAACAGTTCTTCTGCAAATTAAAAAACACAGAATTTCGTTCCACCTGTAAGTACATCATGGCCCTGTAACTTAGACGACACTCCAAGCATAAAGGTCAAACTTTGCATGTCTTTGTTAAAGATACTGACGTTATTGTATAAAAAGTTTATTTCAGATTGTGTCCTTTATAAACCGACTGACTCTGATAACTCTGATAAATATGTCCAACAAGAACTAAATTAAGGCTTCTTAGACGTTCTCATCCTATGTTTTCTGTGTACTCCAACTCTGGGACATAATTAAGCACACGACCACGTTTCGTAGTCGTCGTACGCTGTGAGATGCCCTTCAGTCAGTGACCAAAGCTCGGCTTCATTATGAGACGACCTAAGAGTGCGTAATGCGCCTTTATGCATATTTCATCACATCCTCAGTCGTTATCTCGACAACACTCTGCTCCACGCTTCAGAGTCGCGTCCTAATGACTCGTTTCAAACAATCAGCAAAACCGAGTTTGTGGCGTGATTTTGACTGATCTCACACGATCTGAAAATTAAGATTGTCCCGGGAAAAAAGAAACTAATGGTATACGGAGAAAGAGATAGAAGTGATATGAGGCGAAGAGAGGCGGCCTGACTCATCAGACAGCCCATTATCTGCCGGCGAGGAGCTGTGTGGACGACAACACAGCACTGTGCAGCGGGGGAAAACATCACATTGTGCGGCTGAATGCCACCTCCCCCCGTGTTGGTGGTTAACAATAACAGGTCAAGGAGAGGGTCGGCGCAAACATGCCATTAGGAGGAGATGGGCAGCCTGTTTTACCGGCTAATCATCCCTCATCCCGCTCCGGCTGGAAGCTCGCCGCCGTCGCTGCCGTGGCATTTGCAGAGCCGCTCGATGGCCGCCGCCGCTGCCGCATTTCACCGAGATCGCTTGTCAAACCGCGAGAGGGGGGAAATATGGAAGCTGTTGTTCGCCCAGAAATCTGGCGTTTAACAAAAACGACACACATACGAGCGTAATGATGTACAAGTGGTGGCGGTGGGTCACTGGCTGAACCTTCCAGCGATGAATTCACCGGCTTCTGCTCGATGTATTTGTTTTATTCACATTTTTTAGCTACTTTACTAATCTGGCTTTAAAGATTCACCCAGAGCAGACGTTAAAGAAGTACTCGGATACCGTAAAGTACCAAAACCACAGTGTAGAAACACTCTGTTAAAGGTAATAATCAAAGATTTAAAGTTTTACTTCAGCAAAAATTCAAAACTACCAACTAAATTTGCAAAGAAGCCAGAGAACCCGGAGAGAACCCACGCTGCACGGGGAGAACATGGAGACTCCACGCAGGAAGATCCCGGGTGTCCTCACCGGGACGCGAACTGGTGACCTTCTAGCTGTGAGGCGACGATGGTAACCACCAAGACACCTGCAGTCCATGATCAGATACGGTTTTTTCACTGATAGATTTTTCAGTAGACTTCACATCATTACACGTCTGGTATCAATCAAAAGGAGACAAGTTGATGGTTAAATACATCTGGAAGTTTACTCTTGTCATATACATACAGGTGTGAAAAGGAAAAGGTAAACTTCATAATTACCAGGGATATATGCCACCAGGGTCCTCACCAGGATTTTTTTTTACAGTGTATCGGGGGAGGGGGTCTTAGCGAATGCTGCTCACGGTTAGCAGTGAAGACGACGGTAGAGAAACTCAATCGGCGCTTGTTGTTAAATATTTTTCCTCAAAAACAAGCAGCATAATTTTTTTCAGGCAGCAGCGTAGCGGACCGTTCCTCTGTTGTGACGCTGGAGAGAACCCTGTATGCAATTACTATTATTATTATTATTATTATTTAGTATAATTTACTTCATGATTGAATGCTTGTTCACATGCAGGGATTCCCACTGATAGACAATCAAAATGAACAGGAAGTCACTGTGTACCGGGCTGCAGGGTTGACGGGGTGAAAGCCGTATCGCGCTCTATAGTGTTGAAAGGGTTAAGTTCAAAAACTCAACTGAAAAGCTCATTTTACCCCCAGAAGTTCTTCAGTGTGCATCACGAGTCCCGTCGTGTTCTCTCAGCGTATGCAATGACGACAGCAGGTCGTTAGCGTTTATGAGCGTCAGGTTTCCGTAGAACACTCGGCTCCATAAAGCCTCTCACAAACACACATCTGACCAGAAATAACTCAGAGAATAAAAGCTTGACGTACAGGAACCAATCATCAGACCGCATGACTGTACACTTAGCATCGAGTGCATCGTTCCCCAGCGTTCCCCCGTCAAAGACGTGAATCAGCGCGGTACTCGCGTTCGCTGGTGGAGGCTAAAAACCGTCGTGACGCTGCGCAAGTCTGGACGACCGGATCCTGTTTGAGAGACGAAGAAGAAAACCGACGGTAACAAATCTGCAGGTAGACTGAAACTGAAACTGTTCAGCACATAAAGATGCATTTACAGTCACGGAAAAGTCGGATTATCCACCACAGACGTGCACATATGAAGAAAAAAAAAGTTTTTTCAGCTTCGTTTGGTTAATTTTTTATGTGCAAAATATCCTTAAAATGCGTAATATTTGAATTTAATGTGCAATATTTAATAATCATGTGTAATATTTCAGTGTAAGACGGGATAACACTGAAGAAAGCTACATACAGAAAAGGACAGAAACAGCAGGACGAGTATCGTTAAAAGTACATTAAGGATAAAAATAAAGACAGTTTGATGTGAAATATTTCATTATTGTGGGTAAAGTTAGTCCACAAAATCGTTATTTCAGCTGCTTTCTGTCATAAATCACACTTATATCTTAACTCCTATTCTCATGTTAAGTTTGTTTCCTGAGCTCCATCTGGATTTCCTGTGGGATTAATAAAGTTTTGTCGGTACATGTTTTGTGTTTTTTTTGTTAAACACAACATGAAGCTTCTGCGCTGATGAGAAACAACACAGGGGAAATTTGCCACAAACAGGAACAAATAGAAAGCCGCGGCGTGCCTGAGTCAGCCCTCTGATAGACGATTAGCTCTCTCTGGAGCTGTGACAGACTTTATGAGATGTAATTTCACCTGACTTCAATCTCTCTCTCTTTGTTTTTTTCTTCTTCCAGTAATTGAACAATCCCATGAAAAGGAACAGGACTGCACCTTCTGACAGGAAACGTCACGGCGGCGTCGCCATCGCGGCTCTTTTTTTGTTTTTTTTTTCGAACAGGGAAGCTTGATTAAAACCTTCATTGTCCACGCGGGCTGAGTGCACTCCATTAAAAAAAGAAAGAAAAAAGGAAAGGGATGTGTGTTGGAGCACACGGAGGCTGACGTGTGGGTGGAAGCTGCAGTGCAGTTGAGGATCAGATCTTTAAATTGGAAATAAATTGACTATCCATCCCAGGGAAAGTCGTTCAGAAAACAATCGCGGCGGCCTCCTGCAGCCCGGCTATTACCGGGACTGTCCGCCATGACTTACTCCTTCATTACAAGCGACCTGGCCGCCAGCGTAAACATGAAGCGCTCGTGTCTCCGGGCGGGTGCTGCGACTCGTCGCCAGGACGACGTGCAGCCGGCGACTCGGCCACGTGAGCGAAGCAGCAGCAGAGGCAGAAGCTGCTCTGGTCTGTTTGAGGGATCGCTCGTGAAATTAAACAGATGAAACCAAAAGATCCGAAACACATGAAGCTTAAACTAAAATACTTTGTTTGTATTTTATCACATCTTTTCAGTCGACATTCACATTTATTGCTGATTTTAATTAAAAAAAACAGGATTTTTTTCCACTTCAGCCTCTTCATCGAGGCTCACAGGTACGAAATTTTATGTCAACATTAAAACAAAAACATTCATAAATCCATAAATCTGCACACCTGTATATAAATGAATAACGACGGAGGAATAATGGGACCTTGATACACATTCAATTAAGAAAAGTGACGTAATCTGAGGGTCACTTCATTAAACCGAATCGGGGAAAAAGTTCCTTCCTGACCTCCTCAGAACCACAAGATCTTCTATGTGGAACAATCTGAATATATTTAATGAAAACAATATCTTCAAATTACAAAAAATCTTTCGACTGAAAGGCCTTGAAGTATGCAGGAGTTGTTTAATCCCTCTGGACAAGCTTCAAGTGAATGTGGACAAATTTAAAGTCATTTTTGAGTCATTCTTTATAAATTTTAAGTCATATTGTTGTCATGTATGAAAACATTTAATCATTCTGCACAAACTTTATGTCACTCTATGCATACTTTCATAATTTTTGACATATTTTATGCATATTTGAGCTTTTTTTTTTGTCATGTTCAATAAATTTTAAGCCGTTTTGGAGTTTTTGTCATTTTAGACACTTTTCTGAGTAATTTCAGACAAGTTTCGTGTCATTTTTTAACAATTTTGGACAATTTTAAAGTAATTTTAGGCATTTTTTGTCCTTATAAATAGACTTTAAACGATTTTTTAACGCCGTTTTAAAATTTTGAGTCATTTTGGACAGGTTTTGAGTTATTTTAAACAGACTTCAAGTGGTTTTTAACTTTTTTTTTTTTATTATGAGAAATTTTGGACAAGTTTTGAGTTATTTTAGACAATTATTGAGTCATTATGGTCATTTTTTTGTTCATTTTAACCAAACGTTAAATGATCCTTAACAACTTTTTTCAATCATTTTGGACGAGTTTTAAACCCGAGTAACTTTATAAGTACAGCAGATAAACACGTGAAGGTTTTAGGGCTGAAAAACACATTTGGACTCTGTTTAAAAACTACAACAAAATCAGTTTTACATCCACTCAAGGCGTCACAATCCAAAGACTAAATGTGTTTTTTTTTGCGTGCGGTTTCTATAACCAACTGTGAGCATCAGTATTATGGGATGGAGTCATAGAAACAATCACCGGTACCCTGGATGGTTGGTCAGAACAAGTTCTAGACGACGGACGGACCATTTAACCTCCAGAACACCAGGTTCTGTTACTGCCACTGATGAGGCATCTCGCTTGTCGTGTTATGACGTCGGCGCTGAAGACGTTTGATTCTGCAGCACGATGACGACTGACAGCAGCTACAGAGAGTCTGAACATCACCGAGTCAGTCTGGGGGAAGAGTCTGAGCCAAGTTCTCCGAGACGCCGAACAACCTCCCCGCCGAGCAGCTTTAAAGGCAAACGGAGCAGAAAAACAAAAGGCCGCTCACGACGTACGCCGTTCAGATGTGGTTCCTTCTGTTTACTGCACTTTGTGTGACACGCCGTTATTCCTGGAAACATCCCGGCACCTCCAACTGGAGCACGGCGCCGTATACATCAACCGCCGCAGATGAAATTTACAACTGTACTCGTGTTCGGGAATAAAAAAAAGGAAAAATAAATGTTAAAAAAAGAAAAAAACTTGTTGGGCTTGTTTTTGTTCCTGCCGTGCTGCAACGGAGAGATCTGAGTCAGCCCGGTTGTCGGAGGCATTAACATTCATCGAGCGCAGCATAACGGCAGACGTTTCTTCGCTTCAAATCGGCTTGGTCGATGGAAAACACTCAGGGCCAAACGCGCTGAAATTGCAGGATAAACGCTGGAGTGTGTTCAGAGCGATGGGTCCAGAGTCTGCTGCTTTTCTTCCTCTGCTTTAACTTATTATAATGTCCCATAAACTGATCCTCAGGTAGGAGTGAACACCTTCACAGTGTGTTATGAAGCAGGAACATTTACATTTTAGTCGACCTACACTCTGGAAAGCCGCGTGTTGTTTCCTGATAGCGTACTCGCGCAGGTCTGACGTTATCTACGCTTCCTTGGTGACTGCAGCCGGTTGATTATTAATGGACGGTGTGATGCACTTCCTGGTAAACGCCGCGGATACCGAGATGTCTGATTGCGGCTCCGCTATTGGAGGATATATTGAACAACGCGATCGGCAGATTAGATAGTGGCATGAATGAACGGAGATTCCTGATGAAGTCTGACTGTATGAAGGAGAAGAGAACCAACTTCTCACCACAGCCGTTGGCTCCGTCACCAAGTTTACGGTTCCAAGTCTGATCCGATACAGAAGGAGGTTTAGTTTGTAAATTAATGCTCCATTTAGGGGGAAATAGGTCGGAGGTGGTGCAAATGTTTACAGGAAGCCCTGAAATCAACCCTTTGAGTCTTTCCGTTGTATTTGTAGTGTAGAATCCGACGGTTTCGACAACAACATCAACAAACAGTAGCTACTGGACATTGGGTCGATGGAGGCTCGTTATGCTAGCTGGTATAACGAACTTCACGATGTCAGTGATATTAGACGGAAGATGAAGGAAAAAATGGCGGTTGTTGTCTTTTACGCTGAAAAAACCCCTGAAAGAGGTTCTACTGGGACGATTCTTGTAGTTAAAACCCTAAAACTGCCCACAAACTCTTGCAGCCTGAAGGCAACACAGGGAGGAGGTCAGGGTGGAGAGACGGGTCAACAAAACACCGCCGAAACAGCAAACTTCACAGAGACGCTCACGGTAAAGTCCAGGTTAATTATTGTAACCGTTTGTTTTTGCGCCTCAGCCAAACCGAACATGGGGCAACATATGGGTCATGTCATGAAAAACGAGAAGCTAAGAATCCATGCCACTACGGGTTTCTACATCACCTAGACTGATCAAGTTGGTGTTTGGTTTTTTTTTGAGCAAGCAGGTTTTGTCGTACTTCCAAACAACCAACAAGAAGTCTATGAAAGAAGCAAACTTCATGATTTTTTTCCTTTTGTTGAGACGAAGACGTGTTTCCGTGATTCCATCGTAGAATATTTAGAGTCATAGGAGCCACTGGAAACTCAAGACTGCCATATTATGAATGGTGTTTAAAAGTGGATGTTCACGACTGCAACCTGAGTTTACGGCTGGTTTTGTTGCACATCAGGTTGGATTCATACCTCGACAATGTTCCAGCATAAGAATTATCTTACGCAGCCAGTCAACTCACCATAGACATAGTCGATATAGTTGTAGAGGCCTAACACTCAAAATAAAATCATAAGAACAGTGAAACAACAAAAAATAAAATATCAAACCTCAAAAGGGGGCGTTCATTGAGGTTGTAATATTGTCCAGAGATGTTGAGGCTCTGACATAAAAGTGGGTATTTCGGGATCTGCTTTAAGGTTTAATGAAGATCTTGGGACGAGCACGAACAGCTAAAAGATCAGAGAGGAAGGGCTGGCAACGAAAACTAAAACTCAGTTCTGAACTGGGAGTCAAAGCAGAGAATCCAGCGGTTCTGAAACTCCTTGTCAAAGTTGCTGAAGGAAAGAAAAGACTTGACCTTCGTTACGACCCCCAGCTGGAAGGAGCTGAACCTGACAACTGTGTTTATTTGTTTGTGAAATGTACCAATGTTGTCACTTTTTTGTTAACTCAAAGAGTTGGAGGTCAACGCTAACGGCGGCGTGGAGGTCAGCGCCTCCGAAGATAAAAACCTCTGTGTTCCGTTCGTTTCAGAACATTTAGTGCCGCCCAGGTTTGGATGTCGTCCAGGCAATGAAACGAGGCCTTCGGAGGGTCATCGTGGTTTCACGTCTCAGCGGCATGAAAAGGATCATCAGACTTGAAACTTCCTGACAGTCTTTGACCAAAACCAAAACCAAAAATCCCTTTATTCTGCACGTCTGACTTACATAAAAGAAACCATTTGATCAAACCAGACTGTAAAAAACTAAAAACCCTGAAGAAAAAAAAATAGCCAACAGTGGGGAAAAATAAGCCAACAGTAAGGAAAAATTAGCCAACAGTGAGGAACAATTAGAAATAAATAAATTACAGCGTAGGACTTCAAGCTAATGCCAACATACTGCTCCAAGCGGCTGACAGGATTTTCTTTACTTTTTAACTATTAAATGCAGCTTCCACAGAGTCCAGTTGGGTAAACTGAGTATGAACTGATTCCACCTTGTTGTTTCGCTAACAGCACTCTTGAATAAAGCCCTAAACTGACCGTATCAGAGGATTCAGGCTTTAACTCTGCAGTTATCAGAGGTTTTTTTTTTTTTTTGCATAAACACAAGAGACGCTTGGGTGCATTTTAATGGAGCCGCTGGAGCAGCTATCTCACATCCTCATTTGCTTTTTATTTCGATAGCTGCCTCTTTGGCGAGAACAAAACACCAACATTTGGGGGACGGGCAGCGTTTAGGGAGAGTTTTCCTCATTATGTGGCTGCGACTGCTTTGTCCGTCCGCTGATCCAGATCTGTCCGTCTCCCTGTGATGTTCGGACAGACGCACTCCGAGGCGCCACACTTGTCTGATTCCCAGCAATTTTAATGGAACAGATTCTGCTTTAAACTCCTCTCCAATCACTCATCTTGTCACGCTGAGTGTTCTTGACCTTGCATCTTCCAGCAGAGGGGTGTGAATAGAGTCCTCCTCCCCTCTCCGTCTCACTTCCTCTCATCTGCCCAACCAGCCCTCCACCGCTTTTGTAAACCACATAATGAGTTCTTGTCTGGTTTTTCTGAAACGCTGTTTTTCTTTGGTCTAAAATGCTGCAGCTATTGACAAGTTCCTACCTGTCCTCTTTGAGTGGGTGTGCGGATGACACATTTTCAGAATAACACATAACCGAGGAGGACTTAATGCATTTTTATTGTCGGTGGAAAAAAAGAAGTGTCTGTCTTTTTTTTTTTTTTAAGATTTTTTTTTTTTTCACACCACCTCTTTACCGCAGCACACGCACTGTATACACTCAGTTGTACCTTTATTATGAGGCATCCACGGCTTTAACTTATGCAATCTAACACAACACTCGTGCAATAAATGAAGCTTCTAATGTTTGGCTTTTTGAAAAGTGCCATTTAGGCTGCGGTGCCTGTCAATATGAAGCGTAAAAAGTCTATCAGAGAGACATCAAAGGGAGTCGGTTTGGTGAAATCAACTGTTGGGTTTCTTTTTTTTTAAAAAAAGAAAACCTATTAAATGTTAAACGTGCGGGTAGTTTGAGGAGAAACAAACCAGCGGACCAGCAGAAAATCAGCTGCATGGTGAAGGAAAGCTGCTTCATGACTGCATAAGAAGACCACAGTGACCTCCAGGATTTGGGTGAAGTTTTCTCACTGGCCAACGTTGGTCCAACAACCAGCAGATGTATTCGCAAAGGTGTCGGACGACCATTTGAAAGTTTCCTAAATACTGATGAGTCCAGACATTGATTTTCCAATTTTACTGTTTAAAATAAACTGTGCTCGGCTCCTTTCTCTCCATCGACCACAACACGCTGATCAATCGACGTGATTTTTTTTCCAGGGCTGATAACCAGTTATGGTTATCGGTAAACAAGAAAGACCTATGACGGTATGTGGAACCGATATTCAATAAATGTTCAATTTTAACAGTGTGTGATCGAACAGAAACAGTCATCCGTAACTACAGTACTATGACTAAAGAGTGAAATTAGCTGTGATGACATCAGAGCATCACACGACACTACGACGTTCTCTTTGGTTTCCTGTTTCATCGGCTGATTCAGATCAATCAGTTTCTATCCTTAAGTTACATCTGTTCTTTATTAATGTTTCACTGTTGTTATTGCCCACTAAGGCCTGGGTCTTAAAGCATTATTTCTCATTGTTTTCCAGACTCCATTAGCGTAATTAGCCGTTAGCGTAGCTGTTAGCTGCTGTGAAAGTAGCTCATGTTGTGATGTTTGCGTTTCTTCTTGTCCCTGTCCAGAGACGTGTCTGTCTGCTAGCACAGAGTGTTAGTCTGACTTTAGAAAGACGTCAAGATACTCAAGATAGCGTTAGCATTAGCAGGATAAGAGACAGGGCTAACGTCTTAGTCGCAGGCTTAGCCCGACATATATGATCCATCTGCACTGGTTTCTTATAACCCCAGCAACATCTGCCACCTCGGCTTCCGAACACAGCCAGTGTGCTCATCGGTCTCTCCGCGTAAACAACAGCTTTCAGTGTTGACTGGCGGTTACTCGTGATATGTAATAAACCAGAAAGTGGGCAGGGCATTGCTTAAAGTGACCACAGAGAGTAGCACGTTTAATTCAGTGATAACTGGCTAACGGCTAGCAGCTAAGTCAGACGGCAGTGACAGATTAAACAGTCCATGGGAAATACTAAATAACAAGAGATAAGATTTCTGACAAAACAGTGAAAGATTAACAAAAATGAGAAGAACAAGACATCTCAATCAACCGATCTCACAATAAACAGATAACTTCATAACGCCACATGACGCTCTGACATCACTCCTATTTCTATTGCACAAATTCAGTTGTAGTGATCTGTCTTCATGAAGCAATCTAGTTTTAAATGAGAGCTTTCTTGCTATTACATGCTGTTAATGCACAACAGTGTATTTTCTGTCTTTCACCATTAATCAATATTTGCCCTCCAAAAAAATGGGTCAATCCCTTTACTCGATTAGCAGTTTGGTTTTTAAAATGTCAAAAAAGGTCGAAAAATGTCCAGTATTTTTGTCCCAAACGCTAAAACGACAAGTATTTTGTCTTGACCACAACCTGAACATATTCAGCTTTCTGTTGCCGAGGAAGAACGAAACCAGAAAACGTTCTGCGGCTACATCATCCGTCCATCTCCTCATCTCTCATCCTTTGTCCCCACTCTTTCTGTTTCGCCATCATGATAATCATCTCTCTTCCACCAACATTATTATGGTGGCCACTCATACATGCACACACAATACAAAGAGGGGGAAAGAAGAAGAAAAAAAAAAGAGTGGATATAAGATGAAAGATGTGGAACACCTCTCCCCTCCATCTCTTCATATCACACTGCATCCTTTGTTGTATAAGCTGCCCTCCTTTGCAATCAAATGACTTGAGAGGCATTATATGCAACCATAATACTTTGCATATTGATGGGAAAATAAATAGTCCCCGCGAACACACGGATAGAGACCCGAAGTGTACGATGGAGACGAATGAATCACATATTGATACCTGTGAAATAGCTGCGGCGCATTGCAACATCAATATCTCATCTGTTTCATGAGCCGCTCTGGGGGATTCAAACCCGGCGCCGAGGGGGGAAAGCATCTCCGAGAGCCTCCGAGCTCCTGATGCGGCGAACGTCGCTAACATCCATCAATTAGCTTCAACGTCTTCACAACAACTCAATGAGTAAATATTATCACAGCCTCCTCGCTGCTCTCCTCTGTATTCCTTCACACTTCCACCACCGACGAGTCTTCACGTCTACCGACTCGACTGGACAATGTTAACGAACCCTTACGTTTAATTCTTATTTCTAATTAGCAAAGAGTGACGTTGAACACACTGCTGGTCGTGGAGCTCCTCTCTAGCTAACGTCAGCACTATAACTCTCTGAAGCCCAACAAATTCTTTGCCATGTTTTCCTCACTGTCGGCTCCTTTTTCGCTGCGATACAGTCGCTGGTTTCTCCAAAATGTTCACTGGTTTTCACCCCAACTGGTCGGTGCCTTCCCTGACCCTGGTTCTGTCGGAGGCTTTTTTTTTTCCCGTCTTCATTAAAGGGCTTTTTTGGTTCCTTTCCACCATCGCCAACTACTTGCACATCCTGTTCTTGGTTTAAAATCCATCTCTAGGTCGTTACCTTTCTATTTAAAGTGCTACGAGATGACATATGTTGTGAATTGGTGTTCTGTAAATAAATAACAGTTCTGGACTTCTATGGAAACAGCAAAACGAACTCAGAAATGTCATCTGTGCAATACGACACAGTTAGACTGCTGTAAATCACAAAAAGAATAAAATAAACACTGAATTTCTTGCGAATAATTTTACCAAAAATTGAAAAAACCTGGAAGCAACGTGTCTGATATTATCGCAAATGTCCACAGGTGTAAACGATACAGAAAAAAAAATGTCGCTGTTTATATTTTTACAGCCAAAAAACTGTATTTTTCACAACGGTCTGCTCCTCAGCTGTAGGAAGGTGTTCCACCATCAGATGTAGAAAGATGTTCCACCATCAGATGTAGAAAGATGT
>NW_007579245.1:78269-84703 GCF_000690725.1 Stegastes partitus
TTTCAAATATGCATTCAGAGGAGTGAGCCGTCTTTTAATAATGTCCAGATAAACCTTAAGGTGAATGTGTCGGTAAATAAAGGTGTGATTTTTAACATTAGTATCTATGTACAGACTGTGTGAAATAAAATGCTCAACAAGCCTAATTGTTCTTTAGGATATTCCACTGCATATTTACAGTCAGGTGGGCAAACGGTGGGTACAGACCTGGCTGCTCCATATCTATGTGGAGAGCACTGAATGAAAACTTGTTTAGAAATAATTAGCTGTGCAGCCTCTGCAGTGTAACAGCAGACAGTTTGCTCTGCTGCTGCTGCTGCTGCTGCTGCTGCATTCCAAGTGTTAAAGATTAGATTAATAATATGTGTTGTCCTACAGCCATTCCAGTTTAATCTCAAGTCTCCGGACTGCAGATAAAATAAATACCGGCGAGCGTCAGCGTCTCCATATTTGATTATTCTCCTTTCAAACTCGGCTACGGTGACACTGCGGGCGACAAACGCGCACGTCGCAGCTCTCCTGGTTGTATCAGCGCACACAAACACACACACAACGGCGGCACAAAAGGCGAACGCACACGGCAAGGTGCACGGGCGCACACACAATTCAATGTCACAGCCATTTTCCTATCATCTCGGCCACGGGTTAGCATTCTGTCACAGCGCCCAGTTTAGTATGAAGCAGTGCTCATTTGTATGTTGATAAAATGTAATCTCCCAGGTGCCTGGCTGCATTTGTGAACACCATCCTTCTGACATTTGCAGAATGCCAAGCGCCGCATTCCTCTGCCAGCCGCCGCCAAACTGTGTGTGCCTGTGTTTTCGTGCAACATTAACCGTTTGTGCTGCGTGTGCAAGTCGAGACCTACAAACTTGCATTTCTTTGTGCGAGCGTCGTCGGTTGCGTCCTCCCCGGCGCCGGCCTTTATTTCCTCCCCTTTGGATTAAGCCAATGTTTGCTCAAGACAACAGATAAGATGCTCGTGTCTGACGGGAATTAAAGTTTTACAGTCTTTCACCACAATGCTGAGGGTAGCTTGGCCGCATTAACGAGGACTCGCTCGAATCTCAGATTTAACGGCGTTCCAACCCGTCTGCTCGCGACGCTCATTCGTGGCTGTTTTGAATTTTTAATCAGAGCAGGAATTTTTTTTCACAACTTAAATTAATTTCTATCAAAACGTGTCATCAGGGCTGTGCTGTAAAGTGTGATCAATGACTGAGCAGAGTTGTAAAGTCATGAAGGTAGGCGGTTCTGTTTTATCGTGATAGCGTCAGAGTTTGGGATTCAAACCGTCTGTTAAAAGCTATGACAGACTCAGATTCGCCACTCAGGAAATATAAAACCTTTGGAGCCGTAAAGTCGTGCAGTTACAGCAGACAAACTGTATTAAGTACAAACTTAACAATGCAGAAAACGCTTAAACATGTGGCTACGCTTGGTCCTGATTGGCTGCCAGGTCCGTTTTGTATCAAGGTGAGATCATTCTTTTATCCTTAGCTGTTTATACTCGTGCGTGTAAATGTATTTTCAGGTGTTTTACGTTGTTGAGTTAACATCAAAATTAGGGATCAGGGCCAATCAAGGCTAACAAACCAGATCCATAGATGACGTCTGCTATTAATCTGTAACAGGACGACAGGAACGTGTAGTTTATCAATCAATCGATCAATCAATCATTATCAGGACGTAGGATTGGTATTGAAGTGGATTTGGGCACAGCTGGAGGTCATTAAGCACCACAGAAGTCTTTGTCATGGACCCGTTGCTGCTAAACTCCCACAATGCTCTCTGCTGCCACCATAAGCTGTAGTCTGAGTGACGCCTCCTCTGGTCTCTACAGAATTAAACAGGAAGAGGCTCCACCTGGTGGAGCAACCAGGTACTGCAGTTAAACTCTAAAACTTGACAAAAACATCTTGACGCTTTCCGAGACCGACTTAAAATTTGTCTAAAATCCTCAAAACTTGTTCATATTTTCTCGGAATTGAATTGTCTACAGAAAAAGTTTTGAGAATGACTAAAGTTTCGTCTGACACGACTTTAAAGTCATACAAAATTACTCAGGAATTGTCCAAAATGAGTCCAAACTTGTCCAAAACACGTTGACGCTTGCGAGCTAAACTCCCACAATGCTCTGCTGCCAACATGAACTGTAGTCTGAGTGACACCTCCTCTGGTCTCTATAGGACTAAACAGTGAGAGACTCCACCTGGTGGAACAACCAGGTATTACAGCTGGTCTGCAATACATGTTCTGACATGCACATAGAGGGTACATGCACGTCTTTTTGGACGTTGTGGAGCCACAGTACATCTTTCTCTCTAACAGCGTTCTACTGGAGCTTTACAATAAGGTTCCTGTCTATTTACTAACATTAGGTAGCAGCTTGGATGCAATTAGTTACTGATGCATCGCAGAGCTATTCAGGGGCCAGCGTATCCATCTGACAGATTTTAATAACCTTAATATACCTCAAGTGTGTATTATCTCAAAAAATAGTATTGAATCGGGACTCTCTATCGGGAAATGCTGAATATTAAATGATCGTAACAGATGCAACGACCAGATGGACAACCTAAATTAAAATGATTACACGTGTGCCTTGATAAATAGGCGATCATAGCTGCATTCAAAGTAAGATGGTTACGTTTTTTAATTTAACATTTATTCTGCTGGATGTTTAAAAAAAAAAAAAAAAGGTTATGAAACACATCCATATCCTATGTGAGCAAAGTTTAAAGTGATTTTTAGTCACTAGTACAGGTCCTACATTTCCCACAATGCAACTGGACATCACATTTCATCAGCTGTCGTTACATGAGACCTTCTGGATGACTTGGTCAGAAGCTTTTAGGATCACTTGTAAAGTGTTCAGGGGCGTAGACGGGAGAAAATCGAGGCTTAAATAATAGATGTAGGTTACATGTGCTGGACTGAATTAAATATCTCATTGAAAAAGCGTACAGGCCACGATAGCGTGCAATCTGAAAGTCTGAGAACCTTCTCCCTGCCCACTTTTAACCCACATGCCTGCTGCTGGGGTATTTTATGTTTGCCTACCAGAGACAGATAATATACGAGATCCTTCCGAGTCAAGGACAGCAGCGCTCCTCCGACATTGACACGAGGTCGGTTTGCTCGCTTGCGTCACGAAAGTAATTGCGTTATCAGGTAACACTGACCTTTCGAAACGTGCCCTGTTTGTAATTTATCTGAATCACGTAACTTTCCCATTCGGCGGAGGAAGCCGCTTCTCGCTGCCGCCTTCAGAGTTTTCTTCACAGCGCCGCGATAAAACAACCGTACTGATGTTGTGTTTCTGCTCAGAGCTGAACTCAGTCCGACATCCACAACAGATGGCTCAACAGACTCTTCTGACTGAAACATCTGTCTGGAGACACCGGATAAGAGGTTGAGGACGGGTTGAAACAAAAAATACAGATGATAAAATTCTTTGAAGAGCTGAGGGAGGACATTTTTTTATTTTTTTTTAAACTGACTTTAGGGGCTTTCTCTTGACGGAAACAAGCTGTGATTGTTAGCTCGTAGCTGCGTCATTACATGTTTACCATGCATTTCAGCTAATTTATGTGTAATAAAGCAAAAGGAAATAAAAGACACCGTTGTGAGACGGAAAGAAAACAGGCTGCAGGACTAACTTGCTCTATACTGCAACACAAAAACATTACTATTTCTTCATTTCCAAGTCGTCTCCATGAATCACCAACTGGTAAAGGTCACTTTTTGCCTGGGACCTGCATATATTTAAGACTCTTTCACAGCGTTCCCAAGATTAAAATGCATCAACTTGAAATATTAAGCAGTCATCCAGAGACCTGAACTAACCAGCTCGTGAAACAAACTTTATTTGCTCAACATTTTTAACCCGTTAGCTACCATATCGCTGTAATTTCTACGGGCGTGTTGTCTAAAACACACTAAAAGTAAGAAAACGCTCAGAAAAGTGTCAAAGGTGAGCACAATTTAGCAATTAGTTAAAATATTTATTAAACATTGCATGTAGTTATATCAGTTTATTTTGAAACAGCCTAAATAATATCCTAATTTTCATCTCCTGGACCTAAATACTGCCAAAATGCGCTGGTTTTACCAAATTGCATCTGTCAGACTTTACACCTTGGTGTTTTACAACATGTTTAAACATTTAGTTGTCTAAGTGGGCACAATCTTAGTAATTCTTTAAACTTTTGTTAAATCAGCAGTCCTCTTGCCCACCTCCTCTTATGTTTGAAGGGTTTAGACCTTGTGTTTTACAAATGTCCTGCAAGAAAGCAGTGCTATGGTTACACATTACAAAAAAAACTTTTGGTAGGAGTTGAGTTGACTGGAGTTTTTTTTTTTGTTTGCTTGTTTACAAGTTGAGATGTCTCGATAAGCGAGTAAAGGAGCACCGTGACAAAGACTTCTATGAGGCTTAGTGACCCCAGGCAAGCAAACAAGTGCTAAATTTAGCTGGGATAAACTAGCACAGTGTTGTTACAGCCCAGCGAACCATCTGACAATAATTTCGGTGGCTCATTTCACATTTCTGCACAACGACAAATGAAAACAAAGAACCAGATGTAGGTTTAAGCTGATACTAATCTATCAATAAGTATCCGTAATCGGCCTCGTCTTAGAATCAGGATCAGGACACCTATAGTCTCAAGTATCAGAAGAAAAAAAGCAGAGGACCAAGGATGGAGCCCTGAGGGACGCCACACCTCATAGAATGGAGGCAATAATGAAGCCATGTACCACTGCAGGAACTTCAGGGCTGTTTTAGGGCTATCTGAGTATTTGTGCATGTTCGGATAGCCAGCACCACCCCTCTAGAACCTCCTTCAGAGATGTTTTCGGTTGACATAGAAGTGCTAAATCTAGGTACTTAATAACCCTAAAAAGATGCATTGCGTGTCTTAATGCTGACTATTTGAACAATGAGAGGACACTGAGCAGCATTTTTCTGCCCTCTCGATATCCTCATCCAGCCTTTTCCTCTATAACATCACCATCACCAGCGTAAAAATTCACCACATAGGCTAACGTGAAAAACTTCAATTGTCACAATTGCTGCATCCTCATAGAACTCGAGTTACAACCAGTGACTTCCACTTGTTATTGTTTCGGTGTACAAGCTTCTAGATCCTGCACTGCGATGGAAATAAAAAAAAGGCTGAAAGGTCAGGTCGGTGGGTTGTTCCTGTAAAGGTTCACATCACCTCTTGCCTGCCCCGAGATCCTGCAGTGGAAAGCTGCCTATAGCTGCAAAAAAA
The DNA here is from genome assembly GCF_000690725.1 of Stegastes partitus. Taxonomy (NCBI): domain Eukaryota; kingdom Metazoa; phylum Chordata; class Actinopteri; family Pomacentridae; genus Stegastes; species Stegastes partitus. The sequence goes on from NW_007579245.1 coordinate 83,549, forward strand.
TAACTACAAACCCAAATGTTAACTCCAAAATATAACAATCAAAGATGCCAGTTCAGGACATTCACTACTCGTGTTTGCCTTTTGTTTGCTTGGTTTAATATTAAGTAAATTTATTCCGTCCCCTCTCTAAAATATTGCGTTTTTCCATGTAGATCTGCTCCGAACACACATCGCCACTCGGAGCGGTGTGACCTATGTGTCACGTCACGTTGCCACGCTTCTTGCCTCCGGCACTGAGATATGGAGACCAAGTCATCTGTTTCAAAGACAGTGGCGTTTAAAGTATCACGGGAATGTAAGCGTCCCTCTTCTTCTTCCTCCTCCTTCGCTCTCTGTGAGGGTACATTCATTCCCCCCAGACGTCATGTCAAACAGAGAGGAGCCGATATCAAAGGTTATGTTAGCCCCCTGCGGCTCCGGGATCAGAGGGGTTGAGCTCGGAAAAGGCAAAATGAGACGAGAAGAGGAGCAGAGGAGGACGAGAAATTATATCGGTGGGGGAAAGATTTGCCATATTGCAGCGGGGCAGAGGGGGCAGATGAAAGCCGAGGAGGATTGGGGGGGATGAGGGATGAGGACTCCGGAAGACAAATGTACTGGAAAGCAGCGCCGGAGAAGCAACGGCGACACTGGAGCCCGGCCAAGACACTAAAGAAAGTAAAGCTGTCATCGACTCCTGCCAAGGTCCTTCATTTGTCCTTCTCAATCAGGGGTCAGAAGACGGCAGAGAAGGAGGGGAGGAGGGGAGGATATAAATAGAAAGAAAAAAAAACTCTGGACGTTAAAACGCCAAGCTAGCATCAGAAAATGAAATCTATCATATTGTCAATGCACAGCGGTTACCCAGTTCTAAAAACACCGACCCGCTAGCAGGCTTCAGAGACGGGTTATCCTCACAACATGTCAAAACGACAACAGTATTCATCCAGTCCTGTGTGTGTCACATGCAGCTCTACAAGAAAACACAGCAAATCCAAGCTTGAAATCATAGTTTATCTAAATGTATTTATTCGACACGTCTCACTGAAAATAATTGCAAAAAAAAAAAGAAGCATTTGCACCAAATCCGATAATTTATCAGCAAGAAACTGCAGAACCAGAAAGATTGTGAAGTTCCAACAGAAAACATCGACCGAATCTAAGCAAAAATAAAGT
>NW_007579245.1:85663-103251 GCF_000690725.1 Stegastes partitus
ACAGGATTGTATGTTGCAGTGAAAATAAGTGCACAAACTAAATAATCCAAAATAAATCATCACTTCTTTCTGTTTAGTTTCTGTCTTTAATTTGAACAATAACTGATAATGCGCGGCAAGTTTAATTCAATTTGCAGCAGAACAAATGAACTGAACCACATCAGGCTGCATCGTGGTGCTCAGCGAAGACGGATCCAGCGAGAGCGCCGACGCCGAGCAGATTGGAATCGGCCAAACGGCAGTCGAGTACGACATTAAAAAGAGAAAACCACCAAGAACTGCAATCGAAGAAGCAGAAAACGGCGGTCACAGTGGTCTAAGAGTTATTTCCGATGCCGTGTAACCCCCCGAAACTTTAACCACAACATCCACAGCTTTGGTTTCCACCACTTCAGCCACATCAAGATGGAGCAGCAGCTCATTAGGAGGTTTAACTGCATTCTGGAGCAGTGGAAGCGCATCGCTGTCGAGGAAAAGAATGAGCTCAATTCATAATATCACACAAAACAAGATAATGATTGTAGTTATTTTGATAATCCTGATTTGAAGCTCTCAAACACGGTTCCTGTGGTGTGTAGATATAATGTTTGGTTGTTTTTTTTTTTTTTTAATCTAGTTTTCTGCTTCATTTTCCTACACATTAATTCAGTGGGGTCGCCGACCTACAAGAGAGGTTTTGGCACCAGAACAGACAGAGATTCGGGCTTTATAACAAATCGGAGAACAGGATGTGAGCCTATTGTGTGCGGGTTTGGCTCTGCTGTAAAAACCACCACAATTATCTTGCTTTCATTATCACTGGAGGCAAAAACTGCACCTAAAAATAAAAATAATCACCCAGTACCCATATCCAGCATCACGCGGAAGAATAATCAGCCGTTGCGTGCATGTGCTCGCTCGTTTATTACCGATTTCCTTGCGTGTCGGCCTGCTTGTTGAGTCGCAGCAGCGTTGCAGAGTCACGTCAGGTTTACTGCAAACGGACCGCCAGTCCAGCTAAGTGACAACGGCAGGGAGAGGAACTTTTATTTCCGTTGCCTCGAGGGGGGGAAAGTTGCATATTGCGGCAGCGAGTAGGTCGACTCCAGGGAGCTTTTCCCTCCACCTGCGCGTTATTGCAACCGCAGAGATGCACGAGCACGTCTCGGTTGACGCGCTCCTTAAAGCGGCCCTAATGAAAATCCCAAACCGGGCTGAAGTGCTGCTGTCAGATCTCCCGGCCCTGCACCCTCGCAGAGCTGCAGCAGCAGCAGCTAATGAGTCAAGTCAGGCCCACCGGAGCCTGTAAGCTCTCCCCAGGCTTCTGTGCTTGTATGTAATTTGCGCTGTAAACATCTCCCCATCTCTCTTGACCTTTAACACTCCAGCTGGGCTGAAGAAAACACTGCCAAGAAAACAACATCAGCCTGCCAACTACACCCTGGCTTATACCGCCATTAATATCCCAATAAGTTCTCTCAAACCACGTCTTCTTTTGAATTGCTAAGTGAGGGGGTTTTGACAGCGTCGCATTAGGAAAAAAAGGGGGTTTTATTTAATTTCCTCTCATTAATGGTTTTAAATGGGAGAGCTACCGCATGAAAACGAGTGCTTTTAGTGGATTTAGTTGGTGAAAGCGGTGGTTTAAACTAAACGTTTGGTGGCACCCGCAAACATCTGAGCTGTCAAAAGGAAAGCGAAGCATAAAACACTTCAAACCTGACAGATTCAGTTCACTCCAAATGAGGAGGAATGCTTCTTTTTAAATTAGCGCTGCTTGTCGTTTTAGCTGGAAGCAGAAACAACGAGTATCGGCTAACGGTGGGAGACGCTAGCGTAAAGCTTTGTTGAGCAACGTTTGCAAAAAAAATAAATAAAACATTGCAGAACTCTAGCATGTTGAAAATTAACTTTAAAGTCGTGGAAAGTTGCTGTTTGGCTGCTTGTCCAGGTTTAGTAGCTCTCATGCTAACGCTAAACCACAACAGATAGAGACAGCAGGTGAACGATGAGTTTCAAACAGCGGAAACCATCGCTAGCAACGACCAGCGCGACTCCCACGAGACACATCAATAGCACTCAATGTCAAATTGAAAATGTTGCAGCGACAGTGTTCCAGCAGCTGGAGGATCCACGCTGCAGCTGTTCATCGTCTCGTTTGGTCCACAACCCAAACATATTCAGTTTACTATCTGGAGGGTTTCATCAGCTTCTGCCCAGCGACGTGGCTTCGGCGCCGATAACTGCTCGTTTGAGGGCGTCGTCGCGAAGCTAACATTCAGTCTGCTGGTAGCGAGCAGCTGCAGCAGCTATGTTAGCACTGCGGCGTGCCGTGGGGCGCTAGTTTCATAAATATTGCAGGGTTTGCACTGCGCTGCGGAAAGCCCTCGGTCTGACAGAAACACACAACACACGACGAGCCGCAGCACGTCAAGTCCGCCAGCAGCTACTAATTCAATCATCTGTATTTCATTTGTGACCGGATCAATAATTTAATCTAGGTGTATTTATATCTTGTGCTCTATTAAATCTGTGTGTCAGATATTTAATAATACTCTCATGGAAAGTTGAAGGGATTTAAATATTGTTCTCTCTGTTGTCTGATGTATTAAAACCTGCGCCATAGCAGCTGACTGGTGAATTAATCTGTCGAAAAATGAAGCAGAAAACTAGATCTGAAAAAAAAGAAAAGAAAAAGAAAAACACTATATTTGCGCCGCAGCACAGAGTGACCGAGTTAGGGCAAGTTTAACAATAAGAAGTATGGATCTTCACAGCAGTTTTAACACAGACAGAGTCAGAAAATCGATGTCAATATTAGAGCCGCAGCTGCCGGACGATTAGTTGTCAACTACTAATCATTACTTTGACACTCAACGGGCCAAAAAAAGACCAAATTCAGTTGTTGCAGCTTCCTATATATTAATATTTGACCGTTTCTTTGCTCCTCTACGGCAGTAAAATGAATATCTTTGTGGTTGTGGACAACACATCTGAGGACGGTACTTTGGGATCTGAGACATTTGATGTTATGAGAGAAAATAATCAACACTTTATAATTAGTCAGTACTGCTGCAAAGCTAAAGGTCACGTAAAAATAAAATGAAAAGTCTGAAACCCCCAAATACTCAGTTTACAGTGATGCATGACACAGAAAAAGCTTCTTAAATGTGAATATTTTCTGTTTTTTTTCCTGCTCTGTGACGGTAAACTTACCATCTTTGGATTGTGGACAGAATTATGACATTTTCCACTATTTTCTGACATGTTACAGATCAGACGGGGAATCGGTTAACCCAGATAATTAACACCGATTAATTGTTTAAACCTTAAACCTTCAGAACTGGAAATCCGTGTCAAGCCTCCAGTGGTTTATTTGCAAACGTCTGAGGTACAAATACTGAATTTTGAGACCATGAGGGATCCACCATGTTTATTAGACGCCATAAGGAACAATTCCTATTTTGTTTTTGGACCTTCAGGGTTTAAAGCTTCTTGAGAATATAACTCATGTGTAACAACTTCCTTACTTACTATCAATTAGCATTAATTAGGAGATTATTGAGGGACAACTCTTGCTGGATGTGGTTATAAGTAAAGATCTTATATGCATTCTAGCAACTATTTAATGCTGAAAATGATGAGATTAATAGAAGACAGAACCAGTTCTTCGAGGGTCAGGTTTTGGTTTTCCATCTAAAATCATCACGTGAGCTCCAAGACGGAACGTTTCACGACAGCTTAGCTTTTAAAAATATAAATATACGGAGCTTCACAAACGTATTCGACGACCAGCCAGCGTCAGGTTTATGCCACAGCTGCCCTAAAACATTATTTATGTTTCTGTAACGGTTAATCCACCAGTACGTAGAAGCTCTTTAACCCAAATGATATTTTAATGCTAAAATTATGTTAAAATTATTATTGCTATCCAAAATTTACTGTTGTCCAGGGAAAAAAACTGTAAAAAGCACATTATTATTGGTTGATTAAGACGTCAAATTATAGTTATTTATTTGCATTCCTGAACAGATTCAGCGGTTGAACGTTATTCTTGGGAAGCCCAGCTGAATTTGGGTTACTATGTGTGAAAAGGAACTGTTTATTTAATTCAGTTTGTTATTTACCAAATAAATAACAACAACATTTGATTGTTTTAAACAAAGATTGCCAAAAATACTTTTGTTTTCTCGTTTTTATGACAGGCGGTCAGATGAATTTATTAAGCAAAAATGTGGGGGAAAAACAGATGAAAGTATGTTGACAGGCGATTTTCATGAAGTATTTCAAATAAAAATCAAAAATTTCACAAATATCTTCATAAATATTTGTCGTTTAAGAAAAGTCAGGAGAATAGCAGCCAACTGGGAGCCACCGCTAGCGTTTCAGTCGGTTTGTAAACATGAAAACTGAGTTTTAAGAAAAGACGAGTCACTGGATCGACACCTCTTCGAGCTCAAACGATGAACATGGACGGACGGCGAACATTATCACAGCCGTGCAGGAATGCAACGTCTGAAAGCGAAACCAGCATCGCGGGGAGCTCGGCTCAGCGAGAACGGAAACCTGCCGCCGAGTCTATTAGCAATTAAGAATCCCGATCCCCCTCCATTCTCCTTGAACTGTATTGGACAGCGGAGACTGTATCTCAGCGTTCAATTGGTCACTGTCAGGGCGCCGTGAGCCCGGCTGTCCAACTGGAATCAGGACGGGGCTCGATATAATGGATTCCCATTGGTTTCTGCCGGCCAGACAAACGACGCCGGAGGTGAGAAAAATGGCTTATTGACGAGCGTCTGAGACGGCGGAGGCGAGCGCCGGGCCTCCGTCACACTCGCACACATAACAAGACTTGTGAGGACCTTCAATGGACTCAACCCTCAGAGGTTAAACCAAAAACCAAGCCTCAGCCTAAGCTAAACTGAAAACAAGTGCTGTTTTTGTCTCGAACACTGCAGGAGGAGGCTCTGCTTTCCTACTGCCAGATATGAAGGCAGCTTTTTTTCTTTTAAATATATAAACCGCATTATCCTGATTGGCAGGTTTGAGCCGTGGGTCATCCCTGCAGTGGCTTTTATCCAACAGATTAGGGTTGCTGTTGATAACTATGGATCCTCAGCTAATATTCAGCATCGTGGTGTGCCCCAAGGTACCGTTCTGGGTCCCATTCGGCTTGATTTGAACTTGTTTCTCCGTCTGGCTGACAATAAAGACTACGAACTGCTGCGTGTAGTCGGTATAATCAATGGCAGCATCAACGTCAATGTTTTTACGATGTTTTTCTTTTTAATTGCTGCATCATCAACAATTATAAAGTAATTCAATTGTCGTTGTGACGCTTCAGCTTATTCACTGTGTCATAGACTTAACATGTCATGAAGAATAATCACATAATACAGCATCTAAATTGCAAGAAAAACTATAAAACTGTTGACATGAACCCTATGAAATAATGGGCTTGTGCCAGTTGAACATGACGTATAAGTTGATCAACAGGCCACGTAAACAACCCCTGACAGTTTCAATCGGCTCGAGATAAATTAAGTTGAATTACAGCATTATTTTCCGCTGATTGACAGTCAAACCAAGCCGCCTTCGTGATTTGCTTCTCTTGATTTGTGATTTTAAATTCACCAATTTGCCAGACGAAGCTAATAAAAGCATCAAATTAACAAAAAAAAAAAATACTTATATACTGAAGTGCTGCATTATTTATTTAAAATCAAATCATTGTTCAGCCCTAATTCAGCGCTACAGTTTTAGAAAATGGCAGCTGTAGCAAAGCTTCCAAAGCTTTTAAATTAGGGAAAATTTTAAATTAGCACAAAAACCTAAGCAGTGGTTCATAGAGAAAACACAAAAGGCTCTATTCACATGAGGTATATTTTAATAGCCAAATTCTCAATAAAGCTGTTTACATTTACAGACTTTCCTCTTTCAGGAGTCACACAACTTAATGAGGAAATCACCTCTGAAGCAGCTCATTAAGACTCGAAGCTGCTGCTCTGCGTGATGACAACTCACCAAACACACGAGTTAAAAACAACAGTGAGTTCAGCGAATTCTACGAAATTTTCATGGAATTTCAGGCGACGACGTCAAAGAACAACCACACCATAAGGAGAAGATGATAAAACATCCAGCTCGTTTCATTTAAAATAGATCAAACGTTTTTTTTTGTTTTACTTTGTTTCGGCATTTAAGAGAAGCTTCTCTTTAGAGCTGCACGACTGACTTAAATAATAAACCCTGTTTTAGTTTATTTCTATCATGTTGGAGTTGCTGGTTTAATGTGGTTACAGGGACTTTAAATTTCAACTAAATGGCTTCGTTTCTAGGAGAAAACTTGCTTTTTTTAACCCTTAACAGAAAGATATTTGCCTAAATACGGATCTCTAACGTTGAAAGATCCCACGTCTGTTAAATCTTCACGACTAAACGTACGTGGAGCGTCGCTATAGACCAGCTCTTGGCCAGCGTGTTAAGCATCTGATTGTTTTCTCGAATCAAATCCAAAGCTCCAGTGACTGCCGGCCGAGCGCTGCCGCCCGCTCACGTTATAGATCCGCTGCAGCTCTTTGTCCTCGGCGGCTCTCTGAGGCGCCGGCTGCCGCTTTACTTACATACTTCAGTGACATTCTGCTCTTACGACGTGCTACACGAGTAAATTATCGAGTTAGAGCGGCTCCATTCATAAGTGCAGGCTACAAACACAAACTAGGTGTGACCCGATCACGTCGTCTGGGACTCGATCCAAGTCCCCACCCCTCCCTCTGCTTTAACTCGTTAACGTGTCCATGTGGTGCAGAAGACGCATTAGGACCAAAGCAAACAGCCGAGCCGGAGCATTTCCAGGAGAACCAATCCTGTCAGCTTACTCTCTTGTCATCCTGAGCACAGAAGAACGACACAAATCTGCACATTTCACACACAAAGATGCGCTTTTAGAGGTTTAATCCAGATTAAAACTGGAGATACATATATTGCATTCAGCGCGTTGACAGATTTCCTGCCGGGGCGTCAAGACGGACTGAGATGCTGCAGAGTGACGTCCGGCTGTCACTGCACTGGACGCAATAAAAGAAACGCTGGCTTCTGATCGATCCATTTGAACGCGTCGGGATCCAATGCGACCCTTAAATGAACACAGACGAACGAGCAATTAGTGTGGAAACATTTAGCACCTTTAAACAGCCAATAGATATTTTAATTACGCAAAAAGTTTGTGTACGATTTCTTTTTGGGTCAGTTTACAGTTCGATTCAGACAGAATATGTTGATTTGCACCAAAGAGAATCAGCAGCGTCATGCAGGGCAAAATCAGCCTCATATGTTGGTGAATTTCACCATGAAGACAACATGGAAGCAACGTGTGACTTTGCACATATAATGACAACATGTACACGTCTATTAACAGCAGTTTTTGTTTCCTACCAATGAGTCCACACCACCATTTTGTCAAAATAGTAAAAAATTGGAATCGTAGCTTGCCTCATGTCAGATTCTACTGAAGCTAGAGCCTCAAAAGTTGGTTAAATGTCAACAAAACACTGTATTTTTTGTAGGAAATGTGGATCAATCCATGTATGCATATGAACTTACAGGAGCTTTCTGGGCTTTACTACCACCCTTGTTTGAAAATTCTGCACTTTTTCCCCATTTTCAAGAGCCACTAATTAATAATGTGTCCTCTGGTGGCGCCATTTGAAGCTATTCAGTCTGTGTCATCACCAAACGTCAAAGCTGTGGGACTCTTATATCTGGAGATATTGCAGGTTTGAGTACAAGAAAGTACAAGAAATCTGTCCAAAAATATTTTACAGAGGTCTGGTGTTGCTCTCAGACAAACTCATTCTCAAAGTACAATTGTACATATGGAAGTTTTTGTATGGTTTTCTTTTATTTCCTGCTTGCTTTTTTTGCATTTTCTTCTATAATTATTTACATTGTGCGCTTGCTCCTGTGATAAAAACAACTTCCCTCGTGAATCATTAAAGTTTATCAAAGTCTAAATAGCAGAGACATGATTTAACCAAACTTCTCCAACTTGAAAACCTGACAAAAACCGATCGTAAAACGTTGCTGGAAACACACTCGAAATGAATTCTGCTCAGTTTCCGTGCTGAACTTGTAATGGACTGCCTCAGAGGGAACGTATAATTTCCATAGTGATTACAATTTAAAGAACCCATCCCCCCTACAGAACATCTCTACGCCGTATACAGTGTTCCTTACGTAACCCAGTGACAGATGATACAGTGTGTGAGCTCCACTATGGATCTAAGAAAGCCCTATTATCTGACATCCAGTACGTTATGTAAGGCCAAACATCAACCGAGGACTCCGTTTGCTTTCCTCGCCGCGCTCCGTCTCCTGGATTTCCTTGAACTTGTGCATTAGTCATCGAGGCGCTGAACGCTCGCCGACTCCGCGGCTCTCCTTCTGCCTCCCTATCATTATCTGCTCCTATGGGCGGCGGTAATGCACGCTCGCATAAACAAACTGCGCTGCCCCGAGGCCTGCTGAATAAAACATGCGGATGCTGAAACTCTGCGCAACTCTCCTTTAAGTGTATTCCATGCTAATTTGTTTCCCTAAACTGCCCACCTCCTCCCGCCCGCCCGCGAGCGACGGCGGCGTTTGTTCGCGGATATGAACGCGTCCTCCTCCGAGCGTTGCGCGGACGTTAATAAAACGGGCACGTGCGGTCCGTGAGTTTCAATTACAGGGGTGGAGAATGCATTTAAGGCTACACGAGGACGGTGTGGGAGATTTAATGCCATCCTCAAAGCGCGACACAAATAAGAAATTAGGTTATTGTGACACACTGCTGTTGTTATCGTACATTACAGAGCGGCTTCGCAGAGCCCGCCACGGAGAGGCCGCTCCACGGCGAGCGCTATAAATCACTCCAACATGATAATTAAATTTCATAGAGTGTGTCATTAAAACGCAGCGATGCTAACGTTTTATTATCCATATCATTGTTTCCGTCCATGTTCCCACAGTTCATGAGGAGAACTCCATTACTCAGACCGCCGCGACCGACTTTATGGTGTTTGCAAAAGTCGACATCATGACGTTTTTCTTTCTTTAATTGTCACACAAATAATTGTGATTTAATTGCTTTTTTCTCCTCCTCCTCCTGTTCATTTGATGCCTCTACTGGCTGGGGCTTAACAATTGATCAGTTTTAATCTAAACCCAATTAGCAAATCACAAGGCTGCAATGTACAGTACATACTATTAAATGAGGAATTAGCTCAGTTTATTTAATTTGAGCTGATTGTTGGTTGCGCGTACTGCAAGATCTTTAACCCTCTGCTAAAGAACCCACGGCAAAATGACAAAATTTATCAGCAAGAAACTGTAAAACCAGGAAGATTTTAGACTTTCTGACAGCTGTTGAACAACTCAGCTGTGAAGTTCTGACAGAAAACACTCGAATCGGAGCAAAAATAAAGCGTTTGCACCAAATCATGCAAAAAAAACAAAAAGTTTTGCACCCGGTTGAACTGCAGGCAGTGTTTCCACCGAGCAGAGAAAATCCATTTAAAAGCAAACTTTGACTTGTTGCATCGTGCTGCTAATGCTAGGTAGTTTTGGAGAAATCGGAAGAGATTTTTTATTTTTTTTTAAATGCACGGACAAACATTTTTCCTGCACTCAATCTGTCGTATTTAAATGCTGCTGTGCAAAAAAAGAAAAAAAAGGAAAAACAAACGGACTCACAAAGCAGCATGTGGGTTTTTCTTTCTTGGCTTTGGGTTTCTCGGTTGCATTAATTTGAATTAATTGAACCAGCTAATTGTGGAAACGTTCACGTTGATAACAGAGACATGTGAAAACACTGTTTATCAAGTACAGCTGCTAACAATACAACAAGTCGGGGAGTTTTAGAAACTTAAATTACAGGTACAAACGAAGCAGCAATTGCCAAATTAAAGAAGATCTGCTATGACCTGAGTTCTTGTTTAAAATGCATTTTGTATGCATAAAAGAGAGAATAAAAAATATAAAGAAAATAAATATATATTTGAAAAAATACATAAAAATATGTTTTTTAATTTAAATAATAATAATAAAACAATAAAATATAAAGAAAATAAATCTATATTTTAAAAATATATTACAATATTTTTAAAAATTAAAATAATAATAAAATAATAATAAGACAAAATACAAAGAAAATAAAAATATATGTAAAAAATATATATACTTTAAAAAAATCTAAAAATTAAACAAAAAATGAACAACAAAAAACAATTTAAAAAAATAAAAATATAAAATTAACTAATATAACCCAACATGTGATGTGCCAGGTCGTGAGAGGTTAAAAATCTCCCACCGTTGGTGTCTAACTACTCTGGTCGGTCACTGGGACTCACCAGCTCACTGCCACTCCAGCGACCTCACTGGAAGCTCCATCTGTTATTATTTCTACACCAGACACGATTTCCACATTAGAAACGTTTACAAGTGGGCTGCAGGTGAACGGGGGCGATGCTAATGCTCGTGCCGAAATAATTACGGGAAGCTCACATAATTACGATCAACACATTATGTTATATTTGCAGCATGTTTAATTCATGGCTGCGCGCCGTCTCCTCGGGCATGTGTGTCTATGCAGATAGTTTGCAGCGTTACTGCCCGAGGACACCGTGCATCCCATGAATTATAACATGACACATGATGGATTATATACGTATGTGAATGCCAATATAGAATGAGATGCCCTGCTGCTGCTGCTGCTGCTGCTTTCCATATTGTTTTTTTCTTTTTTTCCAAATGCACGCTGCACAGAAACAGTAGAATGTAATTATGTGACACACTAAGAAATGGGAGTTTTAAGACGCCGTGTCGTGACCCTTTTGTAGCTGGCGTGTGTTTTGTCTTGTCTTACATATAAAAGGCTGCAGTCTTTGATCATGAGGAGACACTAATTCCTTCTTAGGTCCCGCACTAACAGAATAAATCGCAAAAAGATCAAATAGTATGACTCCATATATGAAATTCTGTATGTATCGATGATGAAAGAGAAGTGGCCCCTTTGAAATGATGATTCCTTCTCATTACATGCTATATGTTTCTCTTGGATAGCTCCGTCTTTCTACTCTGAGCAGAACACAAAGCAGAGCTGTTTTTTTAAAAAAAAAAAGAATAAGTGTGACAGAGATCACGGCGGGAGGTAAATTTCCATTTATCTATTTTTAGCCTGCGTTGGATCTAAAATTAAAATCGGGGAGATCTTTTAAGGTATCTCCGTTTGACAAGCTGCGGTGAAATGAGGCGGCTAAGACGACACTCTGCTCTGAAAGAATAAATGTATGCGCAGAGGAAAGCGACGCAGCGTGAAGTCAAGCTGCAAAATAAGGCCGAGTATACAACATGAACAGCCTGCAGTCGAAGAGCGGCGCTAGGAGTACTCAGATCTGGTAGATGTGTAAAAGTACCAACACCAGAGTGCACAAGTAAAAGTAATGCATCCAAATCTTTACTTGAGTAAAAGCACCAAAGCATTAGCATCAAAATATACTTTAATTAATACAAGACTGGTGTAAATTATCTCAATAATAAGAAACTGGGCCAATTAAGACATTCTTTTTATTCTTTATTTTGCTAACTGATCGGCATCGACTAAAACTTTTGGCGTAATTCTTTGTTTACGTCCGCTGTGACGAAGGTGTCGTAAAGGAAGAGCACATTTTGTAGTAAGATGCTATTGTTGTACATTTTTAGTAGTTTTTAAAATCGGCGTTATTAATGACTAATGGATCAATTGATAACACAAACGAAGCACGCCTTAATTATTGTTTAAATCGACGTACACATGATTTAGGTCTGACGTTACTAAACATCACAGAAGACTGAACTGTAGTCTGAGTGACGTCTCCTCTGGTCTCTACAGTATGTAACAGGAAGAGGCTCCACCTGGTGGAACAACCAGGCACTGCAGTTAAAACTCCAAAACTTGACGAAAACATCTTGACGCTTCTCCAGAACGACTCAAAATTGGTCTAAAATCCTCAAAACTTGTTCATATTTTCTCGAAATTGAATTGTCCACAAAGAAAAAGTCTTGAAAATGACTAAAGTTTTGTCTGAAACGACTTTAAACTCGTCCAAAATTAATTAGGAATTGTCCAAAATGAGTCGAAACTTGTCCAAAACACGTTGACACTTGCTAGCTAAACTCCCACAATGCTCTCTGTTGCCAACATGAACTGTAGTCTGAGTGACGCCTCAGTCACTGGCGTCACAGTATGTAACAGTACGAGGCTCCACCTGGTGGAACAACCAGATACTGCAGCTGATCTACCTTTTATGACATGCATGTAGAGAATACAGGTTTTCTCCATCTTTTAGACCTTGTACAGCCTCAGTACCATCAAATAGTACAATGAGCGTTCTACCGGAGCTTCACTACGAAGTTCCTCACCAACCGCGGAACATAAAATTAACAGCTCGGATGCAGGAATGGCAGCAATTTTTCCTTAATGGACTACAGAGCTTTATACACTGGGCCGATTTTAACAACTTTAATGTACTTAAAGTGTGTATTATCCAGGAAAATACTGTCAGATTGGGACTCGTTACTGCTTTATGCTAAATATTAGATGACTCAGACTGGATCAGGGGGAAATAAAACTTGTGTTCATCATTTTATTATCGCAGATGGTGAAGGTGGAGCTGATTTTTTACTTTATTTGTAGTTTGTAAGTTTCCATTTCAATCCGGAAACTAAACATTGGATGACTCAGATCTGATTACAGGATGAAGAAGTTGCTCGAGACACCCCCACGTTGATATTAATCAGTGTTGGAGCTGGTAAATCAATCAATCAATCAATCAATCAATCAATAACGTTGTATTTTAGATCATATGCAATAAGCAAAGTGACGAGTAAGGGGTAGAGGTACAACATCTGCAGTATAATGGAAGTATAAAGTGGCAAAAAAATACCTATAAACTGTACCTAATCGCAGTACTTGAACAAATGTACAAAATTGGATGTGTTAACTCACTCCAAGCAGTTTTTATCAGCCGTCATGCGCGACCAGCACCTGTCTGCTCGCGCTGCACAGGTCCATCAACCTGCTGCCTCCCGCCAGTGTTACTTTCACATCACGACTCCTTTCTGCCGCCACAGCTCTAGTGGCATGTGAATTTCCTCTCTTCAGCAGAACCCTCATTCTGCCGCCGCCGCGGTATATCACTCAGCCTCGGCCCTGCTTCTCCTCCTCATTACAGCCACTCATAAGGTCAGTCAGGCCCTCCAGAACAATGTGGAGGGAGAAGACAGATGGGGGGGGGAGGGAGACAGACAGAGACTCAAATAGACAGACAGAGCTGTGTCAAAACCGAAAGCTGCAGCTTTGCCATTCCGGCATGAGGCGCTATAAATGGGTCTCTTAATTAAGGTCCCTTACCCCCACGCATGTCGCCAACGGCTGTTTCCGCTGCTCACATTCGGCTAATATGGTTTTTTATAAGGGCCTGGAGGAGGACGGCGAGCAGCGAGAAAGGGACGGCAGAGTGAGAAACACTGGGAGTATGACTGCATGACAGCCGCACAACATGTGGACGCCTGTAAAAAATAATGTGTTTACCAGCAAAAAGCAGGACTGCACGCTGGGATTTACTCTGCTGATGGTGGCTGCTGTGGAACTCTAGTGGCATTAGAATGAAATTTTAAATAAAGTCTCAGTTTAACCTGTAAACCTCTATAATCTAGCTTGTATACACAGTCGCCACAGCTGTCTATTTACAGTTTAAAGTCCAGTTGCTTCACAGGTTGTTCGGTTCACGGTCATCTCTATTGATTTTTTTCCCCAGCTAGCTCAACTAGCGGCGGCTAATTTCAGTGTTTACGTTCAGTCAGACTTAAACATTTGTGTAAAAATCCCGCTGCACCGAGATACAGCTCGCAAGTATTTTGGAAGTTCAGAAATGTACGGACGGATTGAACAAATAACCAACTATTTAGATTATGAATCCCACGGTTAGCTTGTAAATTTAACTCGAGGTTACGCGACGGTAACCGAGAGATGTGTGTTTTTTTTGTGATTTACGTCAAATGCTGCCAAAAAAAAAAAGTGTGATTTCCAACATTTACTTTTGTTACACTTTGTTGGAAAGTTGTTCAAACTGGTGGATCAGGAAAAGCTTCACGGATGTTTATTTGCCACTCGTTATTACCCCAGATCTCGTCAAGGTTAGTCTCGCTCAGTACATGTACACTATGGGTAGAAACTTCCTCCTTCCATTATCTGTGTTTTATCGTTTACAGGAAACAACTAACACCTGTCAATAACCATTTAAAAGACAGCGCTCGCCTTTCTGGACATAAATGTTCCACTAAAACCACTTCCCCCGACACTATTTTGCATGGGGCATCACCACCACATCCTGGGCTTAGCTCCGCCCAAAACAACTGAGAAAATAAATAAATAAACAAACAAGCCACAGCGTTTCCCACCAATAGCAGAATGATGATGAGTCAGACTGTTCGCCACACAAACACAACAAAGCAGGACGGAGAATGCAACGCTAACGTGACCCATTTAGACACAATAGCCACACTGGAGGGAACTGTGCTGCCTTTGAAGGGAATTGACGAGCTTGTGGTCGCGCCAGATTCCTGCCGTTCCAGTGGCGGCGCAGCATCAGCCACAAGTCATGACAACACTGCTGCTAGACAACAGCAACACAGACGTTACTGTTGGTAACTGAGGCTAACTATTTAGCATGCTAGCGCGTAGTTCAGACAATGTCGTAAATGTCAACACTTTCCTCAGACAAGTCTGTCTTTTTATGTCTATAACTGCAATACTTTGACTTGCTATCCACTGAAAAATGACTTTCCGCCCACATTTCTCAACTCAAAAACTCACATTTTATACTATCTACACTGCTCATACCACTGTTTATCTCTACCTGTAGATTTAGATTATCTATTTCAAACTGTCTCCACATCTATATATTGGTATATTGGTGTATTCATTAATAACGCTCTAGCCGTACGGTTCATTCTGTTTATACTGTAACATACAGTAAATAATGCACTTTACTGTCGTTTTTGCACCCTGGCTAATGCTAAACTGCATTTTGCTCTACGAGTACTCGTACTCTGTGAAATGCAAAAAAAAAAAGTGAAAGGAAACCGAACCAAAAGCAACAAAAAAACAGGGTGAAAAAAATAACCCCTGAAAATTCAAGAACCGGAAGAAAACAAAAAACAGACCAAAAAAAAAACGAAAGGTGCCGGAACCCCAAAAAAAAAAACCGTTGCCGAAAAAATTGCAAAAAAAGTGGAAGAAAACAAAAAACGAACAAAAAAGAAGACGGAATATTGCTGAATGAGTATTTATATTGACTTACATATTTGCAATGGAGCTGGAGGAAACAGCGAAACAGCGCTAAAATAAGAAATAATGCTGCTTAAGGCGTATTTAAATTCGCCGAAATATTTGCCATGGAGCTGGATGAGACCAAAAACGGAGCACAAAGAAAACAGACTGTCGCTAAATGCATATTTAAGTGAGCTGAAATATTTGCCATGGAGTTGGAGGAGACCAAAAACGGAGCTAAAAGAAGAAAAAAGTTGCTAAATGCATAAATAAACAACTATTTGCTGACACGTTTGCCATGAGAGGTGATAATAGTGGCCCGAAATGGCCAAAATAGTGGACAAAAACGATCCTGCTTTGATTTACATTTGCTGTTCATAATATTTAATGTTAACATTTACTTTTAGCATGGACTCTGTGTGACCCTGCACAAACAGAGTCAAATCAAAAGCAGTCGTGATTTCAGCGCCGGCATTAACCACTTTCTCCCGTCTTGCTCTCTTTTTTCTTTCCCACTTGTAAGCGAGTTCTGGTCTGAACTAGTCCAAATGTAGGCCAAGCGGCATGTAGGCCAACACAGCATGCTAACAAGCTTGGGAGGGTTGAAAAATGCACGGGGAGAAGGTACACGTCTGAGCTGCTGTGCGCTCAGCACTAAATCACCGGGCCGTCCGAGGCGCTGACAGATGAGCCACACACATCACGACGCTGATGAGAGAAATGTTTACTGTGAATAGATAACAGATGTGATGGTGAATTATTTATTTCAATAACGTCTTCCATTTCGGTAATGTCATTGCTGACGGCAGCGAGTGAGAGATGTACAGCGAGCGAGAGGAGAGACATGTGCTGTCAGCTATAGACGTGCCATTGTCACTCCTAATAAACCGTGGCAGCCTGGTGACTAATTAGCCATAATTTTGCTCATTGGGGCTTTGAGAAATGTTTGAAAATCTCGCCCGAGTCGCAGTCTTGCTCTGCCAGGAGGAATGTCACAGCCAGGCTGGGGCTAAGCGATGCTGGCACGGCATCAAGAGATGCTGGCGTGTCGTCGGAAAAAAAAAAGAAAAAACTCTCTGAATGGCCCCCAGCTCTGGAAGAACTCGACAACAGTTGGAGAAAACTTCAGGGAGAGCTCGGGCTGGTTTTTTGGCTGCGAGTTTCTACCCCTCCTCTGACCTTGATGGAAATGAGGTGGCGTGAGCGCTCTCCGAGGATGTCCCCGGGACTGACATATATGCAGAACTCCTTTTAGAACGGAGCTACTAAGGCATGCAAAGGTTATCGCTCTGCAGCACACGAGTCACGTCATTTGAATCTGTGGAAATCAAGTGGGAGGAGGACAATGAGCTTAGTGGTTGGATAATTATCTGTGGAGCTGCTCCAAACAGCAAAAAATTCCGCAGATTGTTTCAACACTGGCGGTTGCGGACCATAAATATGCCTGCGTTGCAATCAAAATATCTCATTATGAATCACAGCCTAGGATGGGGCTGTAAATAAGGACGTTCAGGCCCCGTTCGCTGCAGCGTATCTCTGGAGAGCAGAATATATTGGTGACGGCGAGACAATATTCATGGGGCGGTTATATGTCACCGAGAAGTGTCGAGATTTCAAAACGTTCAAATGTTTTGGCATTTAAATGTCACTGAGGTTAACAGTAGACGCTGACACGTGCCTCATATACATTTCAGCCCGTTGTGTCGTCGCCATAGGCTTTTGTTTATGAGTTTATTTTTCACTTTTAACCCCAAACAGAAGCAAATTACACCATTTATCAGAGAACTGCTTCAACTAACAAATCATCTGGCGTCCATCTAAGCTTAAAATGGTGATATTGTATAATAATCCCTTTAATTTATGTTTCTTTAAACAAAACAAAAAAATCACCCAAAATAAACAGTTTGCACCAAAAAAGGAAAACAAAAAATTCCCCAACACAACTAATTCAAATCATAGTGTTTAGGTTGAACTGCAGCCAGTGTTTCCTCAGACAGACTGAGAGGAAAATAAAAACTACTGGATCAATAAATAAATGCAGCACGGATCAGAACCAGAGAACAGAGGAACCAGTTGTTGGAGATACATCCAGCTGATGGAGGAACATCTTTCTACATCTGATGGTAGAACATCTTTCTATATCTGATGGTGGAACATCTTTCTACATCTGATGGTGGAACATCTTTCTACGGCTGATGGTGGAACATCTTTCTGCATCTGATGGTGGAACATCTTTCTACGGCTGATGGTGAAACATCTT
>NW_007579245.1:103813-117528 GCF_000690725.1 Stegastes partitus
TTGTAAAGGTTTTAGTAGATAAATGATGTACATCTACAGCATGCGTCGCCATCATGTTTTCCAGTATTTGTAACCTGAAATGTTTTATCATAGTGTAAATAAAACCAGAAATATAACAATTCATTATTAATATTATTATCCTTGACAGGTGAGTAGTAACTCGATGTGATCAGAACATACATCCCACAGTGAGAAGTGCCGCCTCCATCCTCAGATAAAGAGCTAGTGAGGGAGCAAATCCTCAAACTTTCAATCCCTTCACCTCATCAGCTCCTGTTGCCTTCATCCTAATCTGATCAGCTTCAGCTCCTGTAGTGGGAATTGACCTGAACAGGGTTTTCTTTTTTTTCATAAAGTTTCAAAACGGAGCGACACGATCTGTTAATACACCCCCTGTGCTCTGTATTTAAGTTAAACATTGCCTGGAGCAAGACATCATGTAATTAGACTCATAGGTGAGGAGACGTTGTGCAAGCCTAGCAAGAGTTTGCCTAATTAAAATCTGGAGTTTCTCCAATTAAGAGGAACAATGTGCCAGTCTTGCAAACTGTGGGTTCCCCAGAGTCACCGAAACGGTTATTCAGATCTATGGCTTCATTTAGGTTATTAGATTTTGAGGGAAAAGGTTTTAGTTTTTTTTTTCCTCCTCTGACAGTCATTAACAGCTGATGTAGGTAAAATCTGTAAGAAAAGGAGATTAAATGGCTGTAATTTAAAACGTGCCTCCCACAGTAAGTGATCGACGGGACGGAGGGCAGGTCGGTGGTGAGGACGCGGACTTTCTGAGAACGTTTGGCCACAATCTGAACCGATTCTCAGCATTTTAAAATAATAATAAGTCAATAACAGTCACTGTGTCGCCAGTTCAGCTCTCAAACTGTGCAACTTATATTTGGACAAGATGAAGCCTGTGGATGCTTCTACAACTTTTTGATTATTTAGTCAAATCATGTTTATCTATTTATACCAAAATAACCAATGTACCACCAAGGAGCTGAAGTTTAGAGGCCGACTGGGCAATCGTTTGGTCATCACGTCAGCTTTGAAACGGTCAAACCCGATGGACACCTGCTGGCTCTAACTTGTTCACCTGAACGTTTATTCAGTCCAAACTAACTGATCGGTGTGGCTGCATTTTGACCCAATTAATGGATAGAAAGTGGAGATTAAACTTTACAAACCAACATGTCAGATCATCCAAAACCAGCAGCTAACTCATCCACAGTAGTTCTCGTGCTGCATCACCAGCTCATACATTTTCAGGAATTATATAAAAATTACTCTGTTCTGATGATTTCAGTAGGAAACAAAACAGGTTACAATGATTTAAAATGCTGCAAATCCAGCTTTCTGTACCGATTCAGCATTAATTGCAGCTAACAAGGCTGCAGTACGTAAGATTTCAGTCCACCGACATGTTCTTTGGTTCGACTTTGTTGTCCGTTTGTTTGAACAAAATGCAGCCGCACCAGTGAATTCTTTGGAACCATTTAGTTTGGACTCTGGGTAAACATTCGGCAGACGTTTAAGTTGCACCCAGCGGGAGGCGTTCACAGATGGTTCGTTTCTCCCGTCGCCAAACCTTATGGATTGGACTAAACTCAAACTTGACCAGTCCAACCAGCACATTGTGGAACTGTTTAGAGTGTTTAGAGTGGTATTAAGAAGTCCTCCAACTGCTGTTTAGGTTCTAAAATTATTTTTAAAAATATCCCGGAAGTCTGTTGATGTGGAGTTTCTCTCCTTCCTAAAAGCAACAGCAGAGATTGTCCACCGATGACAATCTGGTCACGTGAAGAGCAACCGATCGACCCGACAACTTGAACACGAGGTTAACGAACCACAGCTGAATGTATGAAAGATATCAGAGTTAACAACAGCAGGAAAATCTCATCTTTAAACCGGCACAAACTTTGAATTATGATGATGGAGATCAACATTGTACCAACAGCTGCTCATGGCCAAGAGATGAGGGGTGACACCAAACCGTAACCCCGTAACGCTGGAGCTCCAACAGGTGGTGAAATCAGTGTCTTTGTGCTTCTGTTGTACCTGGATGTTCCGCGAGGCCAAATGTCGTGCAGGGCTCCCTGCCAAGCTGAAATAAAACCCAGTGATCCATATGGAGAAATCAATGCCATCCCAGTTAAACTGATTACCACCTCGGATGTGCATTACAAAGGACGTGCGCCGCGGTTAGCTCCACCGCCGGCAGACGGGGGACTGTCGGTGTGTGATTGCGGCGGGTTCGCTGCTTATTTTTCTCACCCCGGTTTATGCGCCACCCACAGAGATCATAACAGTTATTTACATACTGTTTGCTTTTCTCAATGTCAGACACATTTATGCAGCCTTTTCCCGCTCGCCGCCGCCGCTGCATCGGTGGAATTTCAGAGGCAGATGTCTCAAATTAAATCCCGACATCCAAACAGCCGGATGACACCGAAGGCGAGGTCGGAGCATTCTCATTTTTGTTTTATTTAATTTGCCTGCTCCCTGTACCTTTTGGTAATTTGGATGAAGTGACCTTTTAAATGGATTTGAAGATATAAAACTTCAGATATCATCTCCGCGAACCGCTGCGAAGTCCCAGAGGACAATATTGCAACACCCCAATTAGACAGGCTGAGGCAGAGCGTGTTTTTTAGATGCCATTTAAATATCTTTGTTCGTATCTGCACTGACCCAGTCTACAGTAATTTATAGGCTCAGCATAATAAACTGTGTTTTCATTATTAGGCTGGCTGGTGTCTTGTTTTTTTTAATTAAGAGATGTTTGCAGTAATGTCACGACTGCTAATATTATTGCATTTAAACCACAGAACTGGAAACTCCCAGTACAGCACACTTTGATATGCCAGACAATGAGCCCGCGATTGTCTCGAGGAAACAAGATTTTGACTTCAGCCTGAAATTAAAATGTAGTGACGGCTCTCATTGTGATGGAGTGACCCTGGACGCTGCGAATATGCACAACAGGTCAGCTGTTTGCGGTGCACAAATGAGTTTAGTTTTGTAAGATCACACCAACGCGCCAGAGGACGCACATAATGAAGTTACTGCTGCTGGGCCATGTGGGCACATCCTGGTCCGCTGGGAACATGTAAACAGGGCTGGCTCTGTCCTGGATCGACATCTAGATCCATAAAAGAGGCGAATAATGTTAGTTTGGATGTTCGCGAATAATCCACAAACCCTACATATATCTGTGGAGGCGTGTACTTGGAGTGCCTCAAGGATTCGTAGCGAGAAGGAACACGATAACACTTTAGTTTTAAACCGAGCAAAGCCTGCAAACTGAAGGACAGAAACAAAGGATACTGAGATTTTCTTAACCGATAACTGGCAGTGTGATCAATCAATAATCAGTTAATTAATAGCACAAAACATGTAATGGCACAGACATGTTACTCTTCAAATCGAAGAACCCCGTCCAAGCAGACTGTAGCTGGTTTTAGGTACGATAGCGTTGGTCGGTAGCCATTAATCGTCACAAAGCACATGGTCCCATTGCTAGCTAAACTCCCACAACGCTCTCTGCTGCCAACATGAACTTCCTGTAGTCTGAGTGACACCTCCTCTGGTCTCTACAGGATTAAACAGGAAGAGGCTCCACCTGGTGGAACAACCAGGTACTGCAGCTGATCTACGATGCATTTTCTGACATAAATGTCCCAAGTCTAAAACCATTAATCACCATCAATAAATCATCTTTGAGGTGTCTCTTTTTTAATCCGTCCACCATGCCAGCTTCTGTTAACAAAATACGTTTCTAGCAGTAGAGTATTGTCCTGATCGTGTTGTTGAGTTCAGGTGGAGCAGGGAAGTTTGGACTTCGCTGTTGTTTATTTAACAACACGATTTGTGCAATTAATCCAAAAAAGTAGCTAATACAGCAAAGTAAGATCCTCGATACTATTCTTTCGTCTTGTGCAATTCAATTTCCGATGCTAAATTTGAGTAAAATCCCCACAAATTATCGATTTAGGCCGATCACCTGATCCTCTGTGACCACATTAACTTTAGTTCAAGCCCTCTTCAGATATTAGGTTATCGGTATCCTGTCAGCTGTTGCAGCGAATGTTTCGTATAAACACCCTAACCTTGGTCTGACTGTTGCCAAGCCTGGTTTTGACTCGGCACTGTCTGCATTCCTGGGCTGAGGAGTGTCCGTTATCTCCGTGAGAAAACTGGGGCTGTGATGTTTGAAGGACAAACGCTTGAATAACTTGCGTCACCTCGTTTGAGTCTGGGTCAGACCTCTGAACGTGATCCTGGTGTTTGAGCTCTGCCCTGTATGTACATCCACGCTGCATTTCTCTACATTATCTGCTATGCCTTAATAAAAATACAAAAGACAAACTTGTCAGCTCAGTTGACTCGTGAGCTGACAGAAGAGGCACATTCAACAAGTTAAATTCACATAAATCTGTCCCATTCAGAGTTTTGACTTGAACATAGTGCACTGCAATAAAGGCTCGACCAGGACTTTAAAATCTTATTACATTTTTTAAAATATTTACACGTCCTTGCCCCAAACAAACAACCCAGTCTACAGAAAGATCACATTCCTACAAAACTAAACATCACAGGTATGTTTCTAACCATTTATGTTCTTGTGTTAATGCCAACCAATCGTACAATAGATGGGGAGGGACTCATCAATGGAGGAGAAGCCTCGAACGTGTAGAGAAAAGGTCGTATTTTGGTGCCTGAAACTTAACCAAACTTCCTGTGTGTGATTTTCCTAAACTAACCTAGAAACTGAGTGAAAACTGAAAGTAAACAAAGACAGAAAAATGGGAGTTGTGAGAACGACGGTCTATAATCAAGCTTCTAATATGTGACAGTGTGATGTTTTCCTAAAGCGAGCCACATCGGTTTGGCTCCTGAACCAAAACAGAAACTGAGCTCAAACGCTGGCGTCCGTCGTGGAACGTGAACTCTGGTCGTCTCAGATCAAAGTCCAGCTGCTGTTTCACGTTTTTGTATTTTCAAACCGGTCGCAATTTATGATGAAGTTACAAACTTCTCCTCTAAACGAGAACGCCGGAGTGTAATTTTGCGAGGCTGACATGAAACCGCGGCTTCATTATACGTGCAGATGTTGTTTCTTTAATCCATACAATTACATGACCGTTTTTCACCCACACTCCTCATCGTCTTGCTGCTCAAACTTTTCTTGGCTCCGCGTCTCGTTTTCGTACTTTTTAAATCTTTCTAGGCCTCCTGCCCATTTCCCTCCTCACTTCACTCCTCCTCTCATCCACCGGCATTCAACGTCAGTCTGCCGGAGAAGAAGAAGAAAAAAAAAAAGAAGAAGAAGAAGAAAAAAAAACCTCTTTAATTAAGTTTACTGCTCTGGAGACTTATCCTCTCTCATCTCTCTCTCTCTCTCCCTCTTTGCAATTCTCTCAATAGCGTCTTCCTCGCTCTCTCTTCTCATTCACAATATCACTTCTCCTTCTTCTTCTTCTCCTCCTCTCCTGCCTCACTTCTGTTCTCTCCATCCCTCTCCATCCCACTCACATTCCCATCAGGCAACTTCAAGCATTCTCCTTCTCCCACTTTCTCCTCGTCGGCTCTGCAGCGCTCGTGTTTTCCCAGGGCCCTGATTGGCACGAAGCAGATGTTAAGCAGCTGTTGCGGAGCAGATATACTGCTCGTTTTTGCTTGGTCAGCCTCCAAACCCCCTCCTTGACTTAGCTGCTCCCCGTCCGTCACCGTCTGTCGAACGCTCTGTCTTGACTCGCAGAGCGGGGAAATTAAAAAAAAAAATCTGTCGGCGTCTTTGTCGCGTCGACCCCTCGGTGAACACGCTACATTTCGTGTGCAGCTTGGCTTGTGCGTTAACCCTGATTGAGTTAATGACACAACAGGATGAAGCGAACGAGTATTTTCTTGATTAATGGTGAAAAGTGTAATTCCTCAGAGGACCATGACGAGGACAGAAGAGCAGAAATGTTGTTAATTGATGTAGAAAACCATTAACCGTCATAGGAGTCTCTGTCATGGTCTCGTTGCTAGCTAAACTCCCACAATGCTCCCTGCTCGCCAACATGAACCTCCCCTGGTTGCTACGATAAATAAACAGCAAGAGGCGCCACCTGGAGGAACAACCGGGTACTGCAGCTGATCTACAATTTCTTATGTTTAAGGTGTCAAGAATATAGAAACTTGTATGCAATTTCAAACCGATAGTTGTCAGCTAGTCCAGACGCGTTAGATTCAACTTTACTGTCATTTACATGTCTGAAGAACTCTTTAGACTCGTTGGCCTACAGTCATGGACGACCTCGTTACTGTTTGCAGTTTATTGCACATAATTGTCGAACCGATGTTGACAAATGTTTTGTTTAGAAACATTCAGTTTACTGTCAGAGGAGGAAAGACCAAAAAAAACACATTAAAGAAGCTGCAATCAGATCATTTAGAAAACTATTAATCTAATAGCTTTGAATATAAAGCTTGAGATGTAACCCGGTCATTGCTGCTTCCATGCATCTTTCATCAGGCACCATGTTTGATGACAATAAAGCATTCTATTCTATTCTATTCTATTCCTTTCTTGCTTCACTTCAATGACCACCTAAAGCTGCAGTTTCTGAGGCAAGAACACTGCTGACGTCTGCTCTGTAAATATAAGCCGGTCCGTTTTAGCCGAGCCGAGCCGAGCCGAGCCAAGCCGTGACGACATGTGTTTCCATTACGGCGCCACAGCGGGGACGACCGCCGCCAGATCGCCACAGTCCTCTCGGCTGAGCGCGTCTCTGCTGGAGGTTAGAGATGGAGCTGCATGTTTACAGCTTCCACCTGAGGTTTCCTGTGTTTACGACTGTGTTTATCCAGAGTGGACCTTCGTAAGCGCTTCAGCAGAAGCCACATTAGGAATATTGGGGTGTTTTGACTCGGTTCTGAAGGACTGGGGGGGTTTGTTCTCACCTCCAAATCACGTCACTCAAGTGAGGATCGACCCGACTACTGGAGCAGATTTTTTTGTTTTTGCCATTATCTGTATTTTTATTAAATTAAATTAATGTGTCTCTAATGCAGTCACATCTGTGTTTGCAGACAGAAGCAGCTCGTTTTCTCTGTTACACTGAAAATGCCAAAACACTCCACGTGCTGCTGTTTTGCTGACGATGCTAGGCTGCAACACCTTTCTAAAGTCAAATTCACTTTAAGAATTCGTTCTGACTGACAGACACGTCTCTTGAGCATCGCCACAAATCAGAACTACGACGGCGGCTAAGGCGATGCTAGCGGCTAAGTGAGGCTGTTGTACGATGTGGGCCTTAGCGGTCATGATTAGTGACTGAACAGCCAAAGATTAGGAAAACGAAAACGCATCTCGGAGCAAACAGACACCATCAGCTTCTGTACACATTCAGTAATCCTGACAGATGAAGTAATCCAGCTATGAATGACTGAACAGTTAGCGTCTATAAGTTCCAAGTGTCAGCTATCTGTATTCATGATTTATAATATACATATTGGTCGATCCCCAGACACAGGTTTAGATGAACATGCCAGCAGTATGCATCTGTTTTGCAGAAAGTATAGCCAAAGCACGACTGGTGGGGAAAAGTCAGTGAATCCATGTTCTGAATAGAAAAAGCACAGCGTCTCCAAGAAACTGATTTACCACCACGTAGCGACGAACCGAAGCAGTGAGGAGTCACAAATTATAACATTCATCTCTGCTTATGACATAGTCAAAGGACCTTTGACCAACTGCAAGTCCCAGAATAGTCTGGTTAAAAAAAAAACATCCATCAGCACCTTTGTAGCCATTTACATTATGTGTTGAGCACATTTTAAACAGTTTTCTTATCTGACAGTCGGCTGCGTTATTATATATTAATGGAATAATTGTCAAAGCGTCTCGGTTTTACTGTCAGCAACAGGAACGCGGTCCGGTTTCTTATATATGTGAGCTCTGGCCAGAATCCATTAACCTCCACAGAAGTCTTCGTCATGGTGCCCATTACTAGCTGGTAAACTCCCACAATGCTCTCTGCTTGCCAACAAGAACTGGCTGTAGTTTGAGCGACTGCCTCCTCCGGTCTCTACGGCTTTAAACACGAACTTTCCATCTCATTAAATAATAGGAGGCTTCACCTGGTGGTGCAAACAGGTACTACAGCTAATCTACAATATGTTTTCTAGCATGTGTCCTTCGTCTTCTGCCTTGCAACCAGGTACTACCACTAACCTACATTTTCTAGTATGAGTGTTCTTCTTCTTCTGCCTTATTAGTTTTTAATTGGTTAAGGGGTAATTAATAGATTGGCAATGCAAATAAAAAGAGGCTAAAACCAGGTACTACCGCTAATCTACAATACGTTTCCTAACAGGTGGATCCCTTAGTCATACTTTTTAATTGGTTAAATGCTAATTTATAGATTGGCAATTCAAATAATAAGAGGCTCCACCTGGTGGTGCAACCAGGTACTACCGCTAATCTACATTTTCTAGCATGCGTGTCCTTCGTCTTAGTTTTTAATCGGTTAAATGGTAGTTGTTAGATTGGCAGTTCATCTTAATCATTAAAAAAGCAGCGAGTATAGAAACTGACTAACGCTTAAAATGTATTATTTGTGAGGAAAATGTTTCGGTGCACCTAAATATAAAAGTGCAGCTAATATAAAAAACACAGTCTGTAGCCTCTGCATTATGCGCTTCACATTTCTTTCAGTGTTCATCTGGTGGAAAGGCCTTCAAGATATGTTGAGTATTTATTTTAAGCATAAATATGGGAAGTAGAAATGTTGCCCTTGGAAGATGTTATGTCACACCGGTGCAACAGGCTTTTATTTTGTGTATAAAGAAGAATTTGAGAGAAACAGCTCAACGCTACACCTGTATAAGAAACAACAAATTAAAGTACAGTTAGTTTTATTTTATTTTGCTCATTTTTCAACATTAATGCAAATGAACCACCGTTTTGCATCTCTTGTAGGTGGAAACTACAACTTTTACTGAATTTTAAAAAAGGTACAAACGAGGCTGAACGACACAGCGCTGCACATTCCTCCTTAGTTGGACTAATCAAGCATAATTACACCACGGTGTCAGTCCAAGTGTGGGTACAGTGTCAGCGCAGTTAAGTGGCAGCGGCGGTTTGCAGGAATTTACTGCGGAGCCTTGTGGGTTTAATTTGACGAAACATCTGCGATGGGAGGTGCCCGTTTGATAACCCATATACCAAACTAATTACACACACAGACGCACGCCCACGCGCGCAGCAGCGCTTGTTAGCGGAGACGAGGAAATGCGTCTAAGTGTTCATTCCGGCTTAATAGCGCGGCACAAAGGATCGGCCGCGCGAGCATCTGATCCACGAGAAGAAATATCGATACACAATCCGAGGAAATTAATTATTATAAATCAATTAACTCGGTTTATGTGATGTACCAGCTCGTGTAAATAAGGTGTAATCCTGCCAACACCCACACATATAAATATATATAAATATACAGTGTTTGCGTTACGAGCTGCTGGTATTTAAAGGTAACAGTTTTCCTCGGGCGCACTTTGCAGCTGGAATCTTTTTCCCCCCGTCTTAGCTTATATTTAACGGATCTTTCCGAGGCTGTAAAAACTCGGGCCCCATATGTTCGCTTATGTGACTCACTATCCACACGACTGGTCAAGAGTGGAGGGAGGGGGAAGGAAAAAAAAAAAAAAAGCAATTTGGAAAATCAGTTTCAACCTGTTTCTTGTTATTGCACTTGAGCGTAATGGTCCAGTGGAAAGTAAAAACCACTGGGTGTGAAATCTTTCAGGATTGCTTCCTTGTATTCCCCCTTCATGCATACGTACACGCTGCATCCGTCCGGCTGCAGGCTGATTACGGCTGCCGCTGCTCACGCCAAGCGGCTGCCTTCCTGCTCTCTGATTGCCTGGTAACTACTAATTTTCATTTATTTTAGTCATAAAAACGTGAAATTTAAATCTCCTGGCCTCTGGAGGTGAGCTGTAGATGCACTGAGTGACTCCACCTGCAGCCTCATCAGCAGAAATGATTCCAAATCAACATTAAAATCGAGTATTTGCAGCACATTAAATGGTTATTTTCTACGGTGATGATGAGAACCGACTGGGAGCAGCTACAAACTGATGTTATCACGTCGTTTCATGATGTGTTTGCGTCTTTTTGGGCTGATTTCCTGTTCTTCGGTGGTCATTCTTTTGCCTTTTGTGGTAATATTTTTGACTCACTGCGGTGGTTTTGCACATTGTTGTGGTGAGTTGCTGCGATTTCCTGCTTTTCGGGGTGATTTTGTGTCTTTTTCTGGACATATTTTATTTATTGGGAGCAGAGCAGCTGCACGGATTCACGTGATTTCTGCAAACACAACTATAACATCTTGCGTCTCTTCACGGTGTGGTTGCATCTTGTTGCCTGTTGTGGTAATATTTTGATTCTTTGTGGTGATTTTGCATCATTTTCTGGTCAGTTTGCATTTCTTTCGCTGCTCTTTCGTGGTGATTTTGCGTATTTTTGTGCTGATTTTACGTCTTTCTGTATCGGAATGATGAAAAATTACTGGGAGCAGAGCAGCTACAGCTACAAACTGGTGTTATCACGTCATTTCATGATGTGTTTGCATCTTTTTGGGCTGATTTCCTGTTTTTCGGTGGTCATTTCTTGCCTTTTGTGGTAATATTTTGATTTTTAGCAGTGATTTTCTATATTGTTCTGGTGAATTTGCATTTTTTTGCTGCAACTTCCTGCTTTTCGGGGTGATTTTTTTGCCTTTTGTGGTAATATTTTGATTCTTTGTGGTGATTTTTTTTGTCGATTTGAAGCGATTCTTACTCTTTGTGGTGATTTTTCATCACTTCGATACAGAAAGACATAAAATCACCATGAAAGAGCAGCAAAAGACATGCAAACTGACCAGAAAAAGATGCAAAATCACCACAAAGAATCAAAATATTACCACAAAAGACAAAAGAAAAAATCACCCCAAAAAGATGCAACCACACCGTGAAGAGACGCTCATGATTCCAAGGTGCCAGAAACACCCTCATATCCTTCCATGGCTTAAAAGGTGGCCCCTTTCTTAGACTCAAGATGGACAGTTTATTTTAGTTCCTATTTCTTTATTTTTACAGATAATCAAAACTGAGAAAGACATCATGTTCTGCTGGTGGCCGTAAACCGTCTGATTCATATGTAGATGTTGGAGAATCTGCATTATTCTGTAAACACACATTTGACTGGAGGTTAAAACTTGTTCAAAGCACCGATTCGAGCCTTTTGTTCCCTTCGCTCTTTGTAGGAACGTCTCTTTGAGGCCAACAAGAGTGAGTCGCGGGATTAAACGTTATCTCTGAGGTTGAAGATTATCTCCGGCGCCTTTTCAGCAAAGATCAAAAACTACAAAATGATCAGAAATCCGCCGCCCGAGATCTCCAGTAATTTCCAGGAACAAAAAGCAGGTCGACATCTATTAATCAGATTTGTTTTTTTTGTTTTTTTTTTAAGATAAATCGCTTCGCTCTCGGTTCTGCGGTTTTAATTTTTCGCGGCGCAAACCTCAGAGATAACGTCGGCTTTCATCTGGAGAGATCGGGAACGTCGATATGCAAATATTCAGCCGGTTTACTTCGGCTAAGTTTTGTTTGTTCAGCGGTGAGTATTCCTGATATTTACACAGACGTAAAATCAGCAACTTTTCTTTCTCTTAATTTGTTAAAAACGTCCCGTCTCCTGTCACCAGAGCTCAACAATTAAACTATTTATCAATTAGCTGTCAACAAATAAACTAATCAACAAAAACACAGATTTTTTAAAATACAAAAAGTCTAAACTCTGTGATTGCAGCTTCTCAAATGTGATTTTTTTTGCTTCTTTCATTCTCTGAGACAATAAACTGAACATGTTTGGGTTGAAGACAAACAACAATTTGAGCTTTTGGACAATTTGCAGACGAAACAAATCAATTAATTGAGAAAATAATCAACAGATGAATCGACAGTGATGATAATAATCAGGTGGTTGCAGCTTGGTTCTTCAATATGTTTAATTTTTGGTTCTCTATGAATCAAATCCAATTTCCTAAATATGTTTGCGGAGGTGACATTTATTAATCGGAATCCAAAACACCAGAAATATTCAGCTCACAGCGACACGCTGCAACGAAAAGCAGCAAATATGCAGATTTTCTTCGTTTTGTTTCGTTTAAGAGCCGCTTAAAACTAATAATTGATTCGTGGTCGGCTGTTTATTTAATTGCCAGCTATTTTAATAGTTTAAGGGAAGAAAAATCTCACCATTTCCTGACATTTTATCCAGCAAACTACTCGATAACTGATCGATTATTCGAGAAAACACTGACAGATACATGAAAACAATACAGCTCGACCTGCTGCGCTTCACATGAGCCGTCCGTTTCCTTTTTGTTCGCCGTTATTTGTTCTTAACTCATTTAAAAAAACATTAACTTTCTGATTTCTTTCAGTATCTTCCTACTTTTTTTGAACGTTCTTGTTTCTGCCTGTTGTCTCACCTTCTGTGTTTAAAGACAAACTTGATTGAAAAGGTAAAAAAAACCAGAAAGATGAAGACACCAGCGACCTTAAACACACACTAACAAAGCCCACCTTCACATCACGCAGCAGCAGAATCAGAACCGTCCGGCCTTTACAGAAACCCGCCGCAGCGTTCGTTCAAACTGCCGCCGATTCAAGACGTCCTCGGAGGAAAGCCTCTACACGGCTGTTAACAGAGAGGCCGGAGCTGCACAATCACAAGCAGCGAGCGGCGTTTCCTTCCTCGCGTCG
The DNA here is from genome assembly GCF_000690725.1 of Stegastes partitus. Lineage (NCBI taxonomy): Eukaryota > Metazoa > Chordata > Actinopteri > Pomacentridae > Stegastes > Stegastes partitus. Next base: position 116,609 of record NW_007579245.1, read on the forward strand.
AGTTTGAAAGGAAGCCGTGTTTACCGCGGGGGCCTTTATCTACAAGCCCGCCGAAAAACGGCGCTCGGAATTAAAGGCCGGCAGGATTAAACGGGAGCGATGGAAAACACCGATACGGCGAGCTCTTTATCTGATGAAGGTCAAAATTACAGAAATACATTAATAGACGGGGAGTCGGCCTCGACAGCAACGTTCAGAGAAGATTGTTGAACGTTCAGGCTGCTGCTCTTCACTAGAATACACGCTGCTGACGTGTTGGTCTGCTCCATGAATCAGGAACAATTAAAGGTTCTGTGCACGGACTGGTGGAACATCTTTCTACAGCTGATGGTGGAACATCTTTCTACAGCTGATGGTGGAACATCTTTCTACATGATGCTGGAACATCTTTCTACATCTGATGAGCAGAGAGGAAAACTGAGTTTGTAGAGGCTGTAAAAATATTTTAAAAAGATGCAAAAATACTAAAAGAGACACGGAACAACCACAAAAAGATGTTAAACAATCAAAATTAAATGCAAACAACCTTGGGAAGTTGTGAAACTACAAACAGAGAGACACAATAACCATAAAAACATGTCAAACAACCAAAAGTAAATATGAACAACGTTAGGGAAGCTGTATAACGACCAAAACATAACACAAAAAACTGCAAAAAAAAAAAGTAAAATGGCCAAAACTAGACACAAAGCAACCAAAGAAAGACGTAAAACTACCAAGAGAGACACAAAACAACTACAAAAAGATGACAAACAACCAAAACTGAATGCAAACCACCTTGGGAAGTTGTAAAACGACTAAAACATGACACAGAACAACTGCAAAAAGTTGTCAAATGGCCAAAACTAGACACAAAACAACCACAGGAAGATGTAAAACAACCAAAACTAAATGCAAACCACCTTGGGAAGCTGTAAAAC
>NW_007579245.1:117578-119756 GCF_000690725.1 Stegastes partitus
GATGGTGGAACATCTTTCTACAGCTGATGGTGGAACATCTTTCTACAGCTGATGAGCAGAGACGAAAACAGTGAGTTTGTAGAGGCTGTAAAAATGCAAAAAGATGTAAAAATACTAAAAGAGACACGGAACAACCACAAAAAGATGTTAAACAATCAAAATTAAATGCAAACATCCTTGGGAAGTTGTGAAACGAACAAAATGTGACACCAAACAACCACATAAAGATGTTAAATGACCCGAACGGGACAGAAAACAACAACATAAAGATATAATACTACCAAAATTAAATGCAAACAACCTTGGGAAGTTGTGAAACTACAAACAGACAAAAATGGCCAAAACTAGACACAAAACAACCAAAGACAGACTTAAAACTACCAAGAGAGACACAAAACAACTACAAAAAGATGACAAACAACCAAAACTAAATGCAAACCATCTTGGGAAGTTGTAAAACGACCCCGATATGACACAAAACAACCGCAAAAAGACATAAAACTACCAAAACATGACACAAAATAAACCACAGAAAGATGCAAAACTACCAACAGAGACACAAAACAACACAACAAGATGTCAAATGGCCAAAACAACAGTGAAAACATGTCAAACAACTTTAACTAAAAGCATAAAACATGTAACTAGCGGTGCAGGACCTTTAGCTGCAGTGATAAATGAGTCCACCGTGAGCACCAACGTGACAACAAGCAGCCACAACAGAAGCCCAGCCGGGGTTCACAGGGTTAAGTGCTGCAGAATATTCGAGGTGGTGAGATCCAGTTTCAGACATCAGTCTGCATCTGGTCCTTCTTGGCCGGCCGCTTCTGGCAGAACTTCACGGTTCTATTTCAGAAAGGCTAATGGGCTCAGTTGGCTTTAAGTCAGTCGGCCGCCGAGCAGCCATGTGATAACATTTACAAACATCCTGATCAAGATGAGGAGCCACTGATCAGGATTCTTGGGGGGGAAGCACAACTTTGTTTTCCAGCAACGGCTCCTCTTCCGTGACAGCGGTTCTGCCGAGCCGCCGGCGCTGAATACCGAGTTCTTCAATCATCTCGGGGGCTTCGTCCTGATGGCACTTTTTCTCCAAGAGGCTGGTGCAATAATCAGAAGGACTCAGTGCCCGGCTGAGCGAGGTTTATTGGTTTAAAAATGTAAAAGTATAGAAGTGTTTGAATACTTTAAACAGCTGAAGGTTGCACCAGATTGTTCTGATAAAGCAGGAGACCCGAGATGGTTAATAACGACGTTTCTGATGAGTTGTGCACCCAGGTTTAAAGGGCTTTCAGCTGAAATTATACTCGACATAATGAGTTTTGTTGGAGGATTAAATTTACTGCTCGGTGCTGGAAACTACAGCGACTGTATCCGAGGTGAGTTACGACCGTTTCTCATCAGTGAAAAATTAGTTTTTCAGCTTTCAAACAACATAAATGCTGCATCCTGCTGGTTCGCATAAACAAACGTAAACCTTAATTTGGCTCAGAGTAGAAAGTTAAAGGCGACCCGCTGATGAGTCGCTGCTGAGTTTGGTTAAGGAGTAGATTTGAAGGTAACCTATTTAGAGTATAAATCAAGTTTAATCCTACCTGTGTTGTCCCTTCAGAAGACGTCAGCAGGTGGACGGGAATCAGGAGGCTGCAACGATACAGAGAAAATATTACACCTCTAAAATAATCTCCAGTCACAAAAAATCTAATTAAATATCTTCATGAATCAAGGAATTTTTCACAAACCTCAGCCGGGTCATTTGTTTACGTCACACAGGGAGCAAGAAGTTAATAAAGCAAATTTTGACTAATTTTCCTAATCAATAATCTGCCTGGGATTAGCTTACATCTATTAATGAGCAGCAGAAACAACCTCTAAAAGTTCTCAGACTAAACCACTGAAGTGCAACTTAAACAACCTGCGACTTGCTCCGTTTCAACTTAAAATTTGAATTTGACATCAGTTAACTGTTCGTCCCCCATTTTACTTCTCTATCAGTGTTTCTACTCATAACATGACACGTGTAATATTGTTCTTTCTATTCAGGCAGATGTGAACAATTTACTTGTTGTATTTTCTACTAACGTTTCTTAAATGTTTGCTCCATCCTCTCTGCTTTTATAACAATGTCCAAAATGTGGGATTAATAAACCGTTATTTAAATCAAGTCGGTGTGATTTG
>NW_007579245.1:120474-145970 GCF_000690725.1 Stegastes partitus
AAAGAACACAGTAGATGTTTGTGTCTGCAGAAAAACAACTGAGTGATTTAAATAAAACACCCAAACATGCACACATTAAAAGTCCCGTCTCTTCCTCACTCGTAGCAGATTCTCCCTGAACCTCAAATGTTTGTTGTTTTTTGATAATTTAACAATTCAGATTTCATGAGCTGTCGCCTCTAACAGGACAGCTACGCTCCAGATAAAGTGAAACATTCCAGCATCCAATAAACTGGAGCCACATACATCATCATCATCATCACCATCATCATCATCATCATCATCATCGTCAGATCATCATCCAGCAGATGTGTTTTTAACAGCTGCAGGAAACACAACCCATCCACAACCCTTGCAGTCTGTCAGCCGCTTCAACAAACTCCCTCTAAACAACAGCAGCGATCTTCAGACGGCCATCCCATAATAAGCAGCAGCGGCGTCACACTGGTTATTTTTTTCCGAGACGCAGAACTTCAGGGAGAAGATGTTTATCAGTTCATCGGCGGCGGCGGCGGGAAACGCATTAAATAAACTCACGGCTGCTGGAAACAATAAGCAGCAGATGAGCAGATAAAACAAGGTACAGATACAGAAATGTTGGAGATGGAGTCGATTTGGTTTGGATTTCACTGCGAATCACTTCACAGAACAACGTTCAAGGTGAAACCAAAGAAAAGCAGCAGGACACACTTGAACCGCAAAACAAATCCAACCTTCTTTTCCCGCCGCCGCCGTAACAAACACGAGTTGTTGATTCGATTGAGCGACGCCGCGAGTGTGCGCTCTCGTTTTTCTGAACATGAAAAGCAGCGGAACACGCCTGATAAAAGGCAGCGTTAAAACCGCCTTGTTCAGATCGATGCCGTCGTGTTCACGGTCGGCGTGTGTTGGTTTCAGGGTTTAAACTTCCTCAAACCTCGTCAGGAGCAAGTTATTCCAGAAGCTGACCCGAATTTCTGCCACCGAAGATCAGAAATATCTCTAAAATTAATCGCAGCGCTATCTCAGCCAGACTCGCTCTTTCTCCAGCAGAAGGACAGACTTCTGTGGTGCCTTTTTTTTTTTTTATCTGTAAAAACTCTCCAACAGCTTATTCAAAATACACTGACAGGAAACTCCCCCCCACAATAAATAAAATAATAATTTAACCACATTGCCTGTTCATTACCGAACTGACTTTAAAGCTCAGGAGTTTTTCATCAAAACCATCACATCTCTCATGTTACAAGAGTCCAATCATTAAAATCCAACTTTCACCACCTGCTACACGTGTTTAAAAATAGACATTTTCATTTCATGTGGCTCTGTCTGTATTCTGTCTTTACTGCTCATTCCCTACCGTTAATCCTCTCTGTACAGCACTTTGATTTGGTGTATTGTGCGTAGAAATAAACTCGTGGTGTTTGTTTTTTGACATGCAACATGTTCATCTACGTGTTGTTATCTCACACGTCTGGCTTCACAGATGTGTGCTGAACAGCGACTCAAAACGTTATCAAAATCGCAAGAGCTGCAGTTTTTAGATTAAAGCGCGACAAATGTGTCATATTAAGTGAACATGCTTGTACAGACTGCACCAAAAGTCATGTTTTTTCACTCTTATTCCCACTAAAACTGCGATTCCCATCGTAATATCTGCCAAAATCAAAAATCTAATGTGTACACGGCACCTGTGCTCAATAACAGTTAATCGACAACCACATCAAAACAGCATTAAACGCATAACGACTAACATATTTTACATCGCACAGCGGCGTTAGGGTTTTCCGTGAGTGATGCTGCTAGATCACCACGGTAACGGATGCTGCTCTGGAGGAGGTTCTGGACAGGGTTTGGGATTTAAATCGGCTAAAACCACCGACCAAAGCAGTTACAGCGTCCGAATGTCTCGGTGATGCAGAAAAATGCATCAGTATGTTTCTGCAGCAAACAGAACAAAGTCCTACCAGCTGACAGAAGATCTGAGCGAGACTCTGAGGTCCAGCCGATGGAGGAGGAGAAGCTGGAGGATCAGGAGATGATGACGGAGGAGAACGTCCAAGCAGCTGCAGAAGCTCTACATGAAAGAACAGGACGAGGAGCGAGGCAGCGAGTTGGTGACATGGATGAAGAAGAAAACAAAAAAGAAAGACAAAGAAGAACAAAAGTTTGTTTAGCTGGTTAGCAGAAGAGCTGATGATTGACAGCTGCCTCCTCCATCTCCCCCATCCTCACATCACTATCCTTCCCCTTACTCCTACCTTTCTTTCTACCTTTCTATCTACTCCATCGTTCCATCTCCACCCCATTATTGTGGTTACATGAAGAAGGACTTCTGGTCGGTTTCGCTGAAGTTCTGTCAAACCATCCGACGCCTCATAGAGTCACATTAACTCGTCCACAATTAGTCAACAAGTGTTAACATTTAAAATGACTCAAATGTTCTCCAAAGTCAGTTAATGTGACTCAGAAATCGTCAAACATGACATATTTTTTAAATTGTATTTTTTTTAATAAACTGAAAATGTGCCCAAAATAACAAAACCGCATCCGAATCGTCTCAGAATTCGTCCAAATTGACTAAAAATTGTCTCAAAATGTAGTTATTTTGCATATTTTTCCTGATGGGTTAAATAAACATCATATCTAATAAAAAATCAAAGAAGAAAGTAGAACTATGCGGGTTCACTGTCGCAATTTACTGTGTTTAGATCAACTAAAATATTGTTGTTTTACAGATATTTTCCATTAATAAAATTAGGTATAGATGGACAATTCTGATTCATGATTCTCATGTTTAAATGTAAGAAGTTTAGGAGCTGTGATATTTATGTGATCTCTGATTGGAGTTATGAGGTTTGTTGAGCTAATATAAAGATAGCCTGGCTATGTTGAACTGTTTTTATGTATAAAAAATAAAGCTAACAACTTACACTACCTTCATATCACTCCTTTAACTGCATTTACTGTGTGATTTAGGTGGTTTAATTAGCATTGTTAGCTTCTTGTCCCTTTATAAAATTACCCTCTCCAGCATCTTAGCCACTGCAGGCTAACAGGTTTAGCACTGCTAGCTCACGAAGCTAGCTAAAAAATACAAAACACAGTTTACAGCTCAAAACTAAAACACCAAAAGAAATAACAATTAGTTACTGGGATATTAACCGACCACTAAACCAGCGTTTAGCAGCTCTAACTAATGGTGACCGTTCGCACTTTTACGAGTTTATGCTAATCGCCGATGCTAATCTCTTTATGCTAATCGCTAACGCACAGTTCCAGCACATAGCGGCATCCTCATGCTAATCGCTAACGCACGGCTCCAGCACATAGCCGCATCCTCATGCTAATCGCTAACGCACGGCTCCAGCACATAGCCGCATCCTAGCTTCGTGCTGACTCAGAAACAACAGTATTATTCGCGACCCAAACACATATTTAGACGGTTCCGGAGCAGAAGTCTTACCTGTGATACATTTTCAGTTGATATCATCCTCAGGTGTTTCCTCTACAGGTGTTAAAAATCCCTGGTGCACTTGCTCCGCAGCCATCTTGCTAACGCTCGTTAATGGCTGCTGGTTTCCACCTGTCTGAATCTGCATTTTCAAATTCACACTGAGGTCAATTTTTTGTTATATTTCCTCATCTACAGTAACTTTCATATATTTAATAAAGCCATGCAAAGTTTTACCTTCATACTCTGAGTATTTTTAGAGTTACAGGCCGTCAAAGTTGAAACTTCACCCTTTTTAATGGACTTTTTCCATCATTTCTGAGCCTCAGAACTTCATCAGAACAGCAGATGGACACATGACATGTTAGGATGAAAACCCTGTATGAGTTCTGGTTAAAACTGCAAGCAGAGCAGTTTTAGTTTCACTCCAGATGTCACAATCCAAACACAGAATCTGGTTTTCTAACCTGGTATCAGATGTGTGTAAAAATGGTCCTTTCTTTGTCTAGAACTGGTTCTGACCAACCACCTGGAATTCACTTTTTAAAGTTTATCAGAAACCAGAAACACATCCAGGGTACCGGTGATTGTTTATACGTCATAGACATTAAACTGCTAAAACTATGGTACATCCCATAATACCGATGCTCAAAGTTGGTTCTGGAGAAAAACAAACAGAAACCAGATCCGGTGTTCAGACGGTGACACCCGGACGGATGTAGAATTGATCTTTTTAACAGAACTCAGATGTGTTTTTCAGCCCTGCAAATGTCAAATATTTATTTCCTGTAGCGACGAAGGCTCAGAAATGATGGAAAAATGTCACACTAATTATAAGGTGTGAAATTTTGACTCGCCCCCCGTGTGACTGAGAACCTGTAACTCTGAAAATATCCACAGTGTGAAGGCAAAACTTTGCATGGCTTCATTAAATAAATAGAAATATATATATTGCACATAAAGAAATCTGGTGATTCTGAAGGGGTCCGGTGGGATTTTTCAGATTTGGTAGATTTTATATGGAACGACCCATAATAACGCACAAATAAACAAAAAACTAAATCTAAGGTAATAGCAGCTTATGAAACGGTCCAATAAGACAACATCTAGTTTATTAAAGGCTTGCTAAACAGTAAAAATATCTTTATTGATTAGCAGAATAAAACCACAGATGTAGAGAGAATATCTTAGTCCATGCATGTTTCTTGTAGAATTAATAGATATTCTGCAGGTGGGAGGCACGCTGTGGATTCATGATGCTATATTTTATGTAAATAAAGACAATGATCGTGTAGAAAGACGGAGAAGTTTGGAGTAAATACTCTGCATGATGTGGTTTTAGTTGAACCCACTGCAGCGGACGTCATGCACGAGCAGGTTGAATGTTTTATGGGATATTTAAACCATATTTATTTATTAAACAACCTGTTTAAAAAAAAACCCTGTGAGCTGCTGCTGAAAGATTTTAATTGCACATTTGTTTTTTAAGGTCAAAATGAATCCTGCAGCAATTTAAACCAACAATAATGATGGTAAGTGTAAACAACACATAAATGAGAAACTGGTTATAAAACTCAAATTTTTTTTGTGGTCCACTTTGGCACCGAACCCGTCACTTGTAACTACACCGTTGATTCCAGGTTTGAGTTCTGTCTCTGGCTTCATGGTTGTTCTGTTTCTATGAAGCTGCAGGACAATGAGCTAAAACAAAACACACACCCAGAAACTGGAGGGTTGCAGGTCCACATGAACAAATATTTGCTGCATGTTGTGGTTAATCCACAGGGGATCTGCATAAACAGGCACCATGAGTGATTTTATTGATTTACCTTCCGTCGTTTTAGTTTCTCTGCTGCCTCCCTTGTGCAGCTCTAAAGTGTATCAGCACCGTATTGTAAAGGGCCGGCGTTGAATTGAGTTGAACTCGGTCCCCTTTTACATATCTTTATTTGTTGAGCTTGTAATTGGTTTTCGATGTGTTGGTTCAGCCTTCTTTTACCCCCGTAAGTGCATCGCTGATGGTGATTTGAAAAGCCGAGAGTCTTGTCATGTCCCGAGTCGCCTCAATCAAACCCGGATCAATCCTCCATTAATCTTTGTCGTCACCGCGATCCGTAGCAACTGGCGACGCCCTGGGAATACATTCATCATCGGCTCCCCTGCCTCCAAATTAAACCCTGTCGTGAATTATCACAGAGGCGCAACAGAGCCGGCAAATTGTTTACATCTAATCAATAGCCTAAGTAATCAGTGCAAATTATCTGCATGCAACGTGCGGAAAGACAGACCGAGCTGAGAGAGTGTTTTCACAGCGTAGCCTTTTTAATGGGCAGAGCTTTCAAACTGAATCGTCCAACTAGTCATTCAATAGCAGAATAATTTAGTACAAAAAGGACAGCAGTACAACCGTTCCAATGAAGACCAGAGGCGGTTGCTAGGCAGCAAGCCGTCTGTGGAGGTAAAACCTCTCGTGGACCTCAGACAGATTGATTTATCAATTCAAGGCTAAGTGGGAGCAGTAGAAAAGTGACAGTGACCAAAAACCTCATCCATAAACATCAGTCAGGGTTTGATCGAGAGTATGACAGGACGAGGAAAGTCCCCGCAGAGCCAGCAAAGTTACACCAGACATGAATGAAGAAGGTGTGGGGTTGTTCTGTTTAAGGTACCAGTTGGTTTTATTATTACAATGCACACTCGATAAGCAAAAAAAGCCTTGGCATCCTGCAAAAACCAACAATATTATGACAATACGAGTCACTCGCTTGAGCCTGCATCGGCCGGTCGCTGAGCCGACCGCGCCGTTACATTATTATTGCAAAGGGTCACTTTCAAGTCGAAACTCATCAGCAAACGTAAAAGGACATAAAAAATAAAATTTGTGATTACATAAAATATGGGTCATTCCATCTTTGTATAGTGGGAGATACATTTGTAAATGCAAACACACACGGTAAAATAAAACACTGGAAATATGTGACCCATGACGAACAAACGAAACCAAAAAAAAAACATAATTGAATCATAATCTAGGCTAAAATTTTACAAATCACAGAAGACTAATCATTAATCGTGTTTTCTTGTAATAATCAAACAATTTGAGGCTGTATCAAAAACTTTGTAAAAAAATTAGAAGGAGATTTTCGTCGAGCTACAATATACGACAGAAGCGAGAACACCGTGAGCAATATGGCTTCAATATTTAATGGTTCCACCTTATTTCACCTCTCAGCAGCTGAATTATTCCTAACAGGAGAGTTTTTATTCTTGAAAACATTTAGAAACAGTAACTTTAGAAAAATTATATAGAAACTCAATGCAACAAAACCCACGATTTCCAGTCAGCCTAACTGCATGAACGTGGTTCTAAAATGAGCCGAGAACAGCAGAACATTCTCAGTTTTGGACCGATGGGCTGCTGATGTCTGCATCATGGCTCCACATGTGGAAAAAATTGCAAAGGAACTGAAAAAGACTGATTGTGAGGCTTTACAAATGTGGAAAAGGATCCAGGAAGATCAACAAAGAACCAGTGCAGCCCAGTGTGAGCAGTAACCAGGAGGTCCAGAAGGAGCCATAGTAGCACTGATCAGGGCTGCAGTGGTCGCCCTCCTGAAATGACTCCACGGACAATCAACTGCTTTCACAATCCGGCTGTGAGAACCCGACTTGGTCCAGGAGTTATCAATGGAGACCAGAGTTGATGTGAAGCTCAGACAGTTTGAACATTAACCTCTACGGATGGAGTCCATGGGGAAAAAAAAAAAAAACTTGCTTCTCATTTGGCACAAAACCACTTTATGAAACTTTGCAAACAAGCCTCATGAATGTTGGAGAACATTCTCTGGTCAGATGGAGATGAACTTGTTGGGCTCAGATGGAGTCCAGATGTTTGGTGAGAACCTGACCAGGACCACCACAGTGAAGCACGGAGGTGGCAGCATCATGACATGGGGCTGCATGAGTACATATGTAACCTGGTATCCAAACAAATAAAAGATTTGAATCTCAGTAATGAAAGTTTGCGTGAAGCTCCTTTGTATTTTTAACATCTAAACCATTAGTATTTAATTCTACTTCAGAGCATTAGCTTACTGTTCTGCGTAAAAGTAACGTGATTGCCGTGAGGTGTTAATCATTTGACAGATGAGCGATATTGCACAGAGATGTCCTCGCTTCTGTTGTACACCGTGATTATTGGAAATTCGTTTTTTCCTTCCGAATCTCTGCCGCCGTGTCAATCTTCTCCTCTGTGACCTCTAAAATGTGAACATCTGTACATACAGTCTCCATGGCACACAATGTTTCTGACTGGAGAGAAGAACTGCCTCGTTACATAAAAAAATAATTATCCCCGGTCCAAAACAAACTGCAGGGGTGTTCTTCCTGTCGTGTGCGTGTAGAAACCTGGTTTTTGCTGTAGTTGTGTGAACCGCAAGCAACCCTGACGACAAACTGGATTAAATGAACAGAAATCCACCTAAACTATAAACTTTGCATCCAAATTAAACTGCGATTGTTTGTCTTGCAATGAAAACAGTTGCGTTCTTGCTGCTTGCGTCTGCCGACACGGCAGAAGGTCCATCCAACGCGCTGTAATCGGTGTTTATGTAAAACAGGAATCAAAACCTCCCGCAGGTTATTTTAGCGAGGCAGTCCCTTTCTCCCCGATTTCTTCCACCACCAAAAAAATATAACAATCTATCAGAACGTCTTCCAGATATACAGTGAATTTTAAAACCAATGAAACAAACAAATCATTTATTATTCATCTCTAAATCTTTTTTTTTTTTTTTTTAGGCTACCTTGTTATTCTCAGCTTTACTAGACATTGTGAATAAGGATAGAAACAGACAACAAGTGTTAAAAGGCAAACCGTATTGAATCTGAATAAACACACTCACTCATTCACACAACTCGACCTCCCATTCTCTTGTGTCGTCTGCAGGGGTGATTGGAGATCCGTGTGATAGTAGCTTTTTCTTGTATTCTGAGGATCTCGCTCTTAAAAACTGTTGCCTGCCCGCAGTGGTCTGATGACAGTTCACTGGATTATTCAAAAGCGAGACAGAAGAAGAGTTGTTAGGCTTCAGTCCAGAGAAAAGGGCGGAAAAAAAATAATCTCGGGGCAAAGATGGAAAAGACAAAAAAATGAAATAAAAAATCCAAATCAACTGAGAGAAAAATGAAATGCTGGGAAGGGAGAGCTTGTCTCCCAACTGTCGCTTCTGACCAACCGGTCGAACCGAAAGCCAATGTGACGAGAATTTGTTTGTCTTAGGCCACTGTAGTCGCTGGGCTACCGCTGAAAGAGTAGTCCCTCCCAGCTGTGTCGATCAATCATCCCATCCCAACTCATGACTCCCCATCCCAAACCAAAGTCCCCTGTAGCTGTGTTGTACTTTAGCACCTCTTGTCGTCGCTCCCTTTAAATGTCCAGACAGACAAACACCAGAATGGAAACAGTTCCTCAGGCATCCTCACCCTCCGCCCGAGCAGCAGAGGGGTAAACAAGTCTTAGGGTGGCACGTAGGGGGGTGGAGATCTGTAGGGAGTCATGTTCTTGGGACGGGAACCTTTGCCCTCCATGGGAGCGGTGAAAGGAGGCGGCGGCTGGTAGGGAGGCGCGTTAGGGTCCTCGTCTCGCAGGGCCGTGTACTCCCCCAGCAGCTCCTGGTTGAGGGGGGTGGTCTCCGGCGTGGCCATGTTGGGGTACTCTGGAGGCGGAAGAGGGGGTTTCTCTTCCTGCAGAATCAGGGGCATGCTGGAGGACGGAGGCGGCTTTGAATCATCGAGTTCATCCGCAAAGATAATCGGCACACCCTTCTTAATGAAGGTGGCCTGGTCCTCGATGGTCAGCTTGCCCTTTCGCTTCTTTCTGTAGCAGATCATTGCGATGATTCCCGCTATTAACAGAATCGCCGCCACCACCACGGCAGGAATCACCGTGTGGAGGTAGACGTCGTCTGTGCTGTGCCGGCTCGATCCCAGACCCGGAGTGACCGCGGGAGGTTCTGGTATGTCGATCTCTCCAGGTGGGACGAAGGAATACGCTCTGCAGCTCGCCCGTCCCTTCACCGAGACGTCCAGCGGCCTGAATTCTGGCTCCATGGAGTACCTGAAGGTCTGTGTGGGTCTTCCATCAGCATCAGCAAGTGTTCTGCTCATAATTTGCAGCTGCTCCTTCGGACACGGGTGATGCGGGAGGCTGGTGTTTGTCCACTCCACCACAATAGACCCTTTGGTGATATTGCGTATGCTCACTGTGCTGCTGTTGCGGTCGCCCAGTGCGTACGCCAGCTTCTTCACCAGAAGGATCTTTTTGTGGATGTCGTTTGTCACCGAACGTGGCTCACCGTCAAACCGGGCTGTGAATATCACGGGGGTTTTGTCATTGGCTGGCCAGCGGTTCACATGGACCTCAATAGCATCAAATACATTCAGGCCACCTTTGTCGGTCGCCTGCATGAAGTATTCGTGTTTACCAACATGCTGGACATCAGGCAGACCGTAGAGTAGCTGGCTGGTGGTGTTGAACTGGATCCACGAGCCCTCTCCAACCACCTCATTGTGGTTCTGTCTCAGGGTCAGACGCAGCTTATCTGTAGTTCCATCCTCTTTGTCGAAGAAGGTATCCGATGGGATCTTAACCTCGAAATACGTGCCCACCAATGCGTTGACCTGGTCGATGGGGTTCCTCAGGACAGGCTTCTCATTGTATGGATCCAGTACCACACCAGGTGCTGGTGTTGTGCGCCTCGGCGGCTTGGCTGTTGAGGTCTTTGGCTCTCTGGACACCGGTGTAGTTTTGGGCCTCTTAGGTTTCTTTGTGGGTCTTCTGGTCGGTGAGGGTGGCGTAGCGGTGGCTTCTACATAGGTTGGCCTGGTCATGGTGGGCTGGATGGGAAGGATGCTGGTGCTCTCCATCACCTTTGTTGGCTGAGGAGGTCCCAGGGTTGGGGTGTGGGCAATAGGATCCCGGACTCTGATGGTAGGCTTGCCTGGAAGGGGGACCGGGCCTCGTACAGGGGGAGCTGAGCTTTCGGTTGGTGCAGCGATAGAAGGTGAGGAGAGGGTCGGGATAATCCTAACTGGCGGCTCCACCACAGTTGTCGGAGGAAGCACCGCCAGAACAGGCGTCGGGGTGTTGTTTAACTGGCGTCTGACCCTCTTCGGTACGTGGGGTTTCTTGTTCGCGATGTGCCAGCCCACCACCGGGTATCCCAGCCTGGCAGACATGGCGCCTTCCTTTGCAGGACCCTGGACGCTGTTGATATTTGGGACTGTGCTTTGGTCCAGCGAGCAGCCGAGCTTCCAGGACAGCAGAGCACCATTCTCCACCACCTAGATGGACAAAGGACATTATTAATTTGATTATGCAGCTAGCAACACGGCATCTAAAAGACTCCCTGATCTGTAAGTATTTAATTATCCTGAAATGCATGTACTATGGTGAGCCCTTTGATTATTTACTCAGTGAGTGTGGACATCAACAACTGCTTTTTGACTTGTTGGATTTCCAAACCAACATTTTGACTGGTAGGAATACTACTTCAAAGTATCTAGAATTTGTTTCTCACTAATCTGAGCATTGACTTCAACACTTAACATCGTCTGAGTGGAAACGTCCAGTGCAGATATCTGTAACTACAACTAGTCAGGTTTTGCCGTTGACGTCTACTCAATGAATGATGCTATGAAAGTTACCTGTAACTTGTCAACTTCAACCAGTGACTTCAAAACAACGGTAGTTTAATTACAACTATTCAACTTTTACCACTGACTTCTATTTAAATTCTGTTCTGTAATTCAACTTCAAGTGAAACATCCATAGTCATTTTGAAAAGTTCTAATAAATGATATCTAACTTGTAAGAATATAATTTCCGATGTCTAAATGTGTTAAAATTACACTCGCAGTAGTGATAATGCTATTTAAGATACACGTCGCCATTTGTCATGTCTATAAATCAGTTCTGACTATTTGATAAATTATTTGTTATTTCCACGAGACAAATGTCTTGGTAGATATCTTCAGTGACATATCTGAGATTAATATCGCAATTAGGCTGACTTATCAGGAAATGTAGAGACGAGTTAAATTCATCATTGAAAAACTACGATGAAAAGTAAAAGTGGACGAATCATTTTTCAAAACGAAAAACAAAACTGAAACTTAATAAAAAAAAGTAATAATTCAGGAGGTGACGACTCATTAGCCAAAAACTAAATGACAGTTCTGAGCGTTTACAAATGATAAATTTATAAATCTGTGGAATCAGACATAATGAACTCTAGTCGTGTTTTCAGAGAAAAGTCCTTCTGACACGAGGGACGCGGAGCCTTTTCCGATAAACTCACCACAGACCAGAATAACACCTGTAACCGTGGCAACCGTATACAAACACGGACGCAGCTGTGGCCTCAAGCGCTCAGACGATATAAAGAATTCAAAGAAGTGACAGATGAAGACTAAGAATAAATCAAAGTACTAAATTCGGAAATGCGACGTGTGGAAATCCAGCTGCAGATATCTTTAAGTTGACTCAGGAAATAATGAATTACTGATATCTGCAATTAAATCAAATGAACCTGTGACTTGGTTTAGTAATTGCTTTGAAATGTGTCCAGACAAATTTTACAGGTACCTCAAGTTAACATGATCCATTATAAATAAAGTGTAATGTAATGTCAAATACAATAAAACATATCAAAACGAATGTGGGCCTAATTAGCATATTCATTTCAGATATGTCACGGCAGATATCTACAAGGACATTTGACTTGTTGGAAATTACAATTCCTGTTTTAATTAGTCAGAAATTATTTATAGATGTGAGAAATTGAAACATTTCAAACGTAATTGTTATTAGCAGGAATGTCATCTGCAGGCATTTAGATGTCAGAAATTATGAACAAATCAATGATATAATTTTAGATATAACTCCATTTATAATATCCACAATATAAGAACGATTGTCGATGATTGACATCAGTGAAGAATTCAGTTTAAATATCGTTAATGTATTGAGAACAATTGTTCATCTTGACTGGTTCTAATGAAGCCGCAGATGAGCAGTTTAATGCTGGGAAATTAATTGTTGATTTAAAAAAAAGTTAAAAAGACTCTTGAGAAGTTTCTTAATCAAAAAGAACAAATACAAAAAATGTCAAATATGTCTGTTACTGGTAGGAATATAGTTTTAGGTTGTTACTGTTGAATTTCAGATCAATTTAAATCATTAAACAGAACTATGAAGCGCACGTTTATAATTCACGTCTGCAGTACGGATGTGTTCCCCTGAATCTGAATAGAAGTCAATGGTAACAATTAAACTGAAGAAATCAGCATTTTCAAAAACAAGAAATTAACTGTTGATACCAAGAATCTGAGGATTTACGGATGTGTTGACTTGAATTGAATTTATGGATTAATTTAACTGAGTTTGAACAGGAGTCAATGGTGCCAGCTGACGAGCTCCAATTAAATTACAGACGTCAACAATGGACTCTTTACCAGCAAAACAATTATTGTTAATTCTAACAATGAACATTTTGACTTGTCCGTTATGACTGAATGCAAATAAAAATGTAAATATATCTTAAATATAAATCTTAGTAGAGGGAATAAAACATTAACTCGTTGTGGAGTTCATTAGTCAGAACTAATCAAAATGACATTATGGATGTGTCAACTTTAAATGAATTCATGGAGATATTCAGCTGAATACAAGTCAGTGGTAACAGCTGACTAGCTCTAATTAAACTCAGCGATAATCATTTTTAAGAGCAAGAACTAAATTGATATTAAAAACTAACATTTAAATTAGTGAGAAATGAGAATTTGCAGATATCTTTAATTAGAACTGCTGCCAGTCAAACCCACGTTATGGATACATCAAACAGCAGTCGGTCGGTATGTATAATTCCTGATTAAATTACTGGTGGGCTCCCTGATTAAATGTTAAAGGCCTCGCCGCACATGCACTCATCGGTATTCATGTCCCACCTTCTTGGCGTTCCCGGGCCCGGCCATGAACGCAGACATGTCGAACAGCCGGTTGTTGACCACGGGGAGGATCTTCATGTGCTGCAGCCCGACGCCGGAGAAGCTCCTCATGTCGTCCAGCAGCTCCACCCGCTGCTCGGAGCTCATCTTGGTCAGGTCGGCGTCCAGGATCACCGTCAGCACCGTCACCGGCTCCTCGTTGGCGCACGCGAAGGGCTGGACGTCGTCCTCGGCCGACGCCTGGTTGGACGCCAGCTGGGCCGAGTCGGCGTCCGGGTGGTCCTCGGGGTGCACCTCGATGGAGAACACCTCCGAGGAGGACGAGGACTTGGTGTGGTTGGAGATGGAGACGGAGATGTAGTGGACCCCTTTGTCCTTGTCCAGGGGGAGGCCCTGCAGGATTCTGCTGCTGGCGTCCCAGTGCAGCCAGGCGGGCAGGGAGTCCTTCCCCATCTCTGTGATCTGGAACACAAGCAGCAGGCACATGGAGGGAATTAACAGATGCTGCAAAAGACCCCAGAAGGAAACGATAGAAATGCACAAAGAAAACTGCGACTTCTATCCAGAAGACAACAATGAGGCAGGTTCAAGGACAGCTGCACCACCGAAACACACATTTATGCTCCTGTGTTGTAACCTAAAGCTTGTTTGCATTAAATCTACACTGTTGTTGGTATTTATGCACAGCGCAGCTACACCGCTACGGTACGAGTTAGCGGTGGTGTTTTTGTGCTGCTGTGTTGAATTTCTCTGTGTATTTCAAACAATGGCAGCTATAAATATATATATTATAAATAGAATTACATCTAAAATCCAACCAGTCAAAATTAAATTACTGATATGAATGTAATCTCAGATATCCAGCACTGCAGAATAGGTGAAAATTAAATTCATACTCGTGACAATTTTCCTTAAATCATCTCCGTTTTTCATATCCATAAATCACTTCTGACCAGTAATTCACAGCGGTGGTGTTCTGTGTCTCCACTGAGAAAACAAATCAAGTTGGATTTAATAAATGCTGAACAGAAGTTACTTCAAACAAAACGCAACACAGAAATAAGAACCGGTGGCGTCTTTCTTTGTAGGACGAGGACACTTTTATTTTCTTTTGCGTGTAGTTGTCTACGCTGCAGTGACGGTTGCACGTCAGGCTACAGCGCAGATCTTTAGCCTCTGATGCAGCTGCACGGTTTATTGTTTCAGCTTCGACCTTTTAATTTGTGTGACGTAAACTGGCATCGTGCTACGTCTGCTTTTGCTGCAAAACAGAGATCTTGTGGGGTTCTCATTTTCCATGACCAACCTACAGGAGAACATTATTCGCACAGAGTTCGTCGACCTGCAGGCGCCACAGCGAAGAACAGGAGAAAAGAAAAACACCGAAAAAACAAAAGTTCGGTTGCAAAACACAGTCTGGAAATATTTCAACAGCTGATTGATTTCTCGACCATTTAAAGGCTCTGAGTGACGAGTGCAAAGCCAGGTCTGACTGCCATCCAAGGCAAAGATCTATTTTTAATTCCTCTGGCAGCGCTACTGGATAAAACAGGGTCTGCACTGGCTTTTTAAAAATGTATTATTTTTTATTTTCTATGTATGATTAACGCCTTCATGATACTTTCAATTTCCTGTTGTTTTTTTCTTCTGGTTTCTAGAAAATGTTTAAATTTAAAGCCAGATCTGAAGGTCATCTACGACAAAAAAACACATTTTGGATTTCTCTGGCAGTGTTAACGCTTTTATAAAATCATCTTTTATGCAGATGCACTCACTGATAAACCCGTTTTTAGAGTGACTCATGCTTCCTAAACAGTTTCACTCCTGTATTGTTTCATTTTTGGGGGGATTTTGCAGAAAAATTCAGTCTTGCAATGTTTTATTTTTTGCAGTATCGTGCAGCAACGTGTTCAGACGTCGACTCCATCTCAGTCGAATCAGCCCCGGTGCAAACTTTCTCCTTCAACTCTGCGAGCAAACCCAGCCTCTCGCCTCCTCTCGCCTCCTCTCGCCTCCTCTCGCCCTGCCATCAGTCAACCGGGGACGTCAGCGCTTATTAAATCAAAGTCTGTCGTCGGCATCTGCGGTGGCTCTACCTCACACGCGAGCACGGCGAACGGCGGCGCCTTGAATCGTAATTTAAACCCGACTAAAATTAAAATAACTCGGCCAATTATACGGCTGGGGACGTCCCCGTGGCAGGAGGCTGATGGAAAGAAATGGATCGCCAGGGAGCCGCGATGCATCCGCACACATAAATTCAAAAACAAGAACAAATGCATCCTGCGCTACCCCTCCACCCCTCCACCCCCCCCTCCAGCCCCTACAAGTTAATTCTGCGGCTAATAAATCCTGGTTGATAAATTATGTAGAGGCAGCGCTCCCCAGACACATCATTAATGCTCTAACCAGCACACAGGCAGCGCCGGGGGAAAACACACACTCATAAACACACAACCAGGCAGAAAAAAAAGCGACGCACAAGGCCAGAGACAGACGCACGAGGCCGCACATCGGAGGCGTTTTCCATCAGACAAATCGAACATCAGGCGCTGCTTCAAAAACCTCCTCAAACGCTTTCTTAGAAGCACTCGGACCTCCTGGTTTGGTTTTTTTTTCCCCCCCATTTCTTGTTTCCTTCTTCCCCCGACACCTCTGCACCCTTTTTTTTTTTCCTTCTTCCTGCTGTCATTATTTCAAAATGTCATTATCAGACTGTGACAGGCCTTTTCACCGCCGGATAAAAGCTAATTTCTGGGGCGGCGACGTAACGAGATGTCATGATTCTCGTCCGAGATTGCGAAATCCCGGCTTGCTGCAGGAAATGTTATTTACCCGTCAGCCCACCTACGTAATTATACATCACGGGGGAGAAGGCATGTCTCAACAACACCGGCCTCGGTTCTTTTTTGTTCCCCGGCCCGCCCTCCCGTTCGTTATTAACCGGTGGCCTGTAAAGAACATCAGAAAACAGAATGTAGGCTCCTGCAGCTGCGCTTGATTTAATTTGCTGCACGGGCTCGAAAACTTCAAACCGAGCGCCTCGTGACATGGCGTCGCAAATTAAATCACACAGAGACAATGAAGGACAAGCGAGCTGTCAGGCAGTAATCATCATCACAACTGTCATAATTGGCCGGCAAATTAGCGAGTTTGCGTCCCGAGCGCTCAGAGCTGATCCCCTCACTTATCGGCAGCGGATTAAATATGGCAACGAGGAGGGAGGGTAGAAGAAGAAAAAACAAAAACACGACAGTTTGGTTTGTATTATCAGATGAGGTGCAAACAACAAAAACAAAAAAAGTCAGCGCACTCCTTAAAGCTCCGATGTCTAAAAGCATGCCGTGGAGTAAACATACCCCGGTGCAATATCACTGAAACAGGAGAACTTGTTCTAACAAACAACCAAAAACAAACACTTTAGAAAGACTGTAAAGAAAAATCAGGCCCCGAAATAGAAACTTAAACCAACAAAAGTGAATCCACCTGAGTCCAGTAATGGTTTCCAGTCAGTCCGACTGCATGAACATGGTTCTACAATGAGCCGAGAACAGCAGAACCTTCTCAGTTCTATGTCTGCATCATGGCTCCACATGGAAGAGAACGTCCATAAGAATCAAAAAGTCCAATTTAAGGGCTTCACAAAGATGGAAAAAGGAGAAACTAAAGCCCAGTGGAGCCCAGTGTGAGGAGTAACCAGGAGGTCCAGAAGGAGCCATAGTAGCACTGATCAGGACTGCAGTGGTCGTCCTCCTACGATGACTCCACGGACACTCAACTACCTTCCCAACCCGGCTGTGAGAACCTGACTTGGTCCAGGATGGAGAACAGAGTTAGTGTGAAGATCAGACAGTGTGAAGGTCAGAACATCAACCTCTGTGGACGGAGGACAAAGAAAGGAAAACGCTCAACTTTGCTACAGAACGTAAAACAAGCCTGATGGATGCTGGAGAACATTCTTTGGTCAGATGAAGATAAACATGTTGGGCTCAGATGGAGTCCAGATGTTTGGCGTGAACCTGACCAGGACCACCACAGTGAAGCACGGAGGTGGCAGCATCATGACACGGGGTCCTAAGACTGCTAATTCTGAGGAAACCGTAGGAAGGTTTTAGAATGTTTGTATTTATATTCGAGTATTTCTGGTTCTACTTTTACATTTGTGTTTATACTCGGAAGTCTATTTACGCCATTTTTCTTTTGCTCAAAGCCGAGACTGAAATTTCGCTGTGTGTATGGAACCGTCTGCATCATGACAGGAAAAGGATTCTGATCAGGTGGAGATGCTGCAGGTCACATCAGTTCGCTAGCTAGCTTTAGCAACGTGTCCATACAGCCTCGTGGACGACTTTAATGAAGAGGCCGTCCAATCATCTCATTAGAGCCGCAACCAGTCGTTTAGTGCATCAATTCATTTCTGGATTAAACGAGTCGTTGTTTGGTTCATAAAAGGTCAGAAAATGGTGAAAAAACATCAATTAGTTTCCCCCAAACACACAACAACCCAAAGATATTTACTTCACCGTCACTGAAAAGTAAAGAATTCACATTTCAGAAGCTGGAATCAATTTTTTTTTTCTTAAGTTATGACTCCAATCGATGGTGGAAATCACGGCAGCTCTGCATCTCATGTGGACCGACTGCGATGACGGACTGGCTTTGTACCGGCCGCCACAGACGTGTTTACTAGTGTTTACTTTATTGATCGCTGTTGGGAAGTGAAGAAACCGACAACAAGTTTAACACAAAAAAAAGAAACGCCTCTGGAATACACTGCGTGAAAGAGTTTTAATCGCCGGGAGAAGAGAGAGAAACAAGCAGGCGTCTTAGAAAATGTATGCAGAGAACAACGACGACACACAAAACAAGACGGCGGTTTCCAGTTGCGATGCGTTTCCCCCCGAAGCCACAGACGAAAAGCAGCGAGTCGACGCTGCCGGCGGACAAAGCGTTAAAAGCACAATAGCGCCTTTTAGACTCCTGCATGAACCCGGCAGAGAGAGTGTAGCTTCCTGCCTCCCTAAAAGAACATGAAAAATACATCAAATCCTCCCAAAATGTCAAGAAAAATATTTCATATCTTTTCCTGGCACGAGGCGTCAGCGCGAGAGAGCTTGATGTTTGGCCCTAAAGGTTATCGTGTGCTCTCACAGACTCCTCCAGCTTCCCTCTGCCTCCCGCACACCACTGGCAAGGTTACAGCCTAAGCCCTTCGAAAAACAGCCGGGGAAAACCCTGCGTTTTGGAGGATTTATTTGCAGGAGCAGCGCCGGGCCAGGCGGCGAGCGCCGGCGAA
Organism: Stegastes partitus; assembly: GCF_000690725.1. Classification (NCBI taxonomy): domain Eukaryota; kingdom Metazoa; phylum Chordata; class Actinopteri; family Pomacentridae; genus Stegastes; species Stegastes partitus. Next base: position 139,212 of record NW_007579245.1, read on the forward strand.
CTTTCTGGGAAGCTATTAAAGGTGGCGGCAAGGGCGACTTAGGGCAAAGACATAACGTATGGAAGCAACAATCAAAGTTAATTTGCTCGGAGCGCTTTGATAACCTCCCAGAGCAGCAGTTAAATGCCTTGCTCAAGGACTTTGCAGCTGGGGAATCGAGCCCCGTTCACCTCCAAAGCAAACTTTCAAGGATGAACACAATTACTTCAAACAGCCACTCGGAGACAGGAGCATTATGGACGACTTAAAGAAGAAGTCGTGCACAAAGAGGTCTGGCTGTCAGAAGCAGCTCGAGTGCTGAACTCAAAGGGCTGTTAATTAAAACCAAATAAACGATAATCTCATCAAAGTTGGGGCTTGTTTCATCCTCTTTTTTCCCCCTCGCTGACACATAAAGCCACCGTGACTATCGGCTCCGTGAGCCACAGTGACGACGTATTTGAAGTCCGTATGAGCGACAGGCATGAAACGCTGCCAGACGTTATCGCGTATCGCCGCCATCATCCTTATTTCCCTCCGCATCGCCGCTCACGCTGCCTCCTCAGCTGTTTTGTTTAGAGTTTGAAGGGAGGCGGCGACAGAAAGAAAGAAAAAAAAAAAAGTCAAGATGTAAAGCAGCCGCAGTGCTGACGGTTACGGACGGTGAGTTCAGGGTCCGGACCGAGTGGAAGAAGCTTTTTTTTTTTATCATGTAAAATCAAATTTGAAAGATTTTAAGATTTCGTCGAAGCACCTTAAATTTCAGAGGTGAGACACGAGAGTCCTCCGCAAACAAAACAGATGATCAGTACTTCTACTCTGACACACGAAATATATGGACATAACTATCAGACAGGGCACAGGACGAGGTTCTTGGAGACATTTTGTGTTTCTATACATCTATGAAAAGCTTTAGTTGCGCCCGACAGACCAAAACAGTCGCACTATGGAGTGTTGCTACGCCATTAGCTGTGTTTCAATTATATATTTTGAAGTATGGCATTAGTTAAGTGAATGGAAATGGATGAATTACCCCCAAAAAACTTTGATTTTGCAAAAAGGTTTGAGCTTATTCTGGTGGTTTTCTTACAAAAGAGTTAATTAGCTTCATGAGGGACATCTTTCTGATCGGCTGTTTCATGATAGAGATTCTGCGTTTTCTCTGGTCTTCTTCTTCAAGGTTGGAAAATAACTGGTTTTGTTATCGGCTTCTTCTACAAAGATATCTTAGACCAGCTGTAGTACCTGGTTGTTCCACCAGGTGGCGCCTCTCACTGTTTAATACAGCATTGTGGGAGTTTAGCTGGTGACGGCACCATGACAGAGACTCTGAGGAGGTTAATGACCTCCAGCTGAGTCCACTGAGTTAATTTAGTGTTATTGATTACTTGATTTTTGATCGATGAGTCAGTTCAGAAACTGGTTTGAAAATGTTCGCCCCGATTTGCAACATTTCAAATTCGCTTGACAATTACACGGAACCACAACTGCTGAAATTAAGAAATAAAACACTGCGTCTATGTTGAATTCATTTTAAATTGATCCAGAATTTGAAGAAAAATCGCTTTAACTTCTAATTTATTTAAAATGTTTGCATGCAGGGGGATGTTTAGGTTCTGATTGTCATTAGCTAACCTGAAACTAACGAGCTTTGGAAGCTGCATTCAACCATGTTGTGGTAATTTCGGGGCTTTAGTAGAACGAAAACTGATTTCTTTTTGGGTTCTTGAAGATGTTCTACCTCTCCTCCACCATATTTATTCTCAGCCCCGACTCATGTGAACCAAGGTGTGAAATTTTGTGTCAAGTTTCAGTCATTTTGAGTGTATTTTTGTTCGTTGTGTGTCCAGTTTTGGTTATTTTGCATTTCTTTTAAAACATTTTTTGTCTTGTTTTAGTCATTTAGAGCAAATCCTTTGTCTCTTTCTGTCTGGTTTGATCATTTTGCATTTCTTTTTGGCCATTTTGTGCCTCATTTTGGACATTCTCACTGCCTTTTTAGCCATTTTGCATATTGTTTAGGCCACTTTGCATTTCTTGACGTTTTGTGTCTTGTTTTAGTCATTCTGAGTCTATCTTTGGTCTTTGTGTGTCCAGTTTTGGTTATGTTGCATTTCTTTTTGGGGATTTTTTTGTCTTGTTTTAGTCTTTTTGAACATATCTTTGGTCATTTTGCATTTCTTTCTGTATGTTTTGTGTCTTGTTTGAATTATTTGGAGTGTATTTTTGGTCATTGTGTGTCCGGTTTTGGTCATTTTCCTTTTTCTTTTTGGCCATTTTGTGCTTCATTTTGGACATTCTCACTGCCTTTGTAGCCATTTTGCATCCTGTTTAGGTCGTTTTGCATTTCTCTTTTTCCTTCTAGCAGAAGCACCTCTAGCTTGTGTAAACTGCAATAAAGATTCACTTATTGGACCTTTATTTGATCTACACTGATGTACGGAGGCCTCATTTGCAACGTAGCCGAGCAGGAAAATAAAAGACGGCGGCACGCAAATAGCAAACCTAGATAGCAATGATTTAAAAACTAATGTCTGAACGAGCTGGAAGTAACATTCAGCTGTTTCTGTGCTTTCATTCACTGCTTCTGTACACTGTTGGCTTTATCAGGAGGCAAAAAACCCCACTCCTGCACACACACACACCTTTATTATCCCCAGAGACGAGCAATCACCGAGTTCAAAGAGCGGGATTTAGATCCACGGAGAGCGAGAGGGAGTCGGGACGGAGGGGAAAGAAAGAGGGAGGTCAAGCAAGAAGAATGAGAGGGAAAATGAGAGAGAGATCTCCGAAACACAGACATATATATATATATATACACGACGAGGAGGCGGAGAGAAAGCGTCTCATTGTGGCGGCGAGAGGAGGACGTGGAGAAAGGAGGCCATTGTTGTTAGCGAAGCCCCGGCTGACAGCTTCCACTGATAACACTCTGGAGGAAGGAGGAGGACGAGGAGGCGCTAAGATATGATGGCTGGGAACAGAGGTGAATGGAAGGAGGGAGGAAAGAACGAGAAGGGAAGCCCAGCACGGGGGGAGACAAAGAGGGGAGGCGAGCCAGCAGAACCTCCAGAAAGAGAGGAGCTGCTGCTGCTGCTGCTGGCGTCCTCCGGTGTTTCCACTGGAAACTCTGAGGCCAGGCAGGAGGGACGGGATGGATGGATGGCAGAGATAGAGGAGGGGGAGGCTCGGGGTGGCCGAGAGGCGAGGCGGATGTTTACGAGGGGAAATCCATCTGACGGCCTATTTTCTGCCATTAAAAATTCATCGGTGGCCGCGGCAGGCTCGCGGCGCGGTCCAGGAGGGGATATACGAGCGCTGCAGGATCTGAAACGTCACCGCCAGCAAAACAAACGGCTTTTTATTTAAACATTTTGGAATTGGATCCAGTAGATCCACCTCGTTAAGGGCTGCAGGGACAAAAAAGAAACATGGCTTTAAAAGGACTGATGTCCTCGTCAAGAACCAATCAGTCAGCTTTCATTTAGTATCTGGTACCATTTTCTGAGATAATCAGATGTCGTAAATTATCCGTAGCACCTCTTACTCTCTAACCCTGTAGCGACCCGGGGACGCAGGGAGTTTCATATTTGCTAAACGAGGCACCATGACGGCGTCTTCTGGATGCTTCATGACCCCAGAACGTGTTAAAAGCTACAATACTGTTGCTAAAAGAAGCCGACTGGTTTGTTTTTATGCTTGCAAAGCCTGCTGCTCTCACACCAGCTGCACAACATTTACCTGATCCTGGTGGAAGTGCAGCGACGCAGCAGCGGCTCCGCAAACTAAAGTACCTCTGTCCTGTTTTAGTTATTTTGAGTGCATTTTTAGTCATTTTGCATCTTGTTTTGGCCACTTTTGGATCAGTTTGTGTCCTATTTTGAGCACATCTTTGGCTGTTTCGTGTCTGGTTTTGATTATTTTGCTCTTTTTGTCGGACATTTTGAGCCTTTTTAGCCATTTTGCATCTTGTTTTGGCCACTTTGTGTTCCTGTCTGGACATTTTCTGTGCATAAAACTGCAGCTGTACATCAGATTTCTTTGTGTAAAGTGTGTGTGTAGATTTTTAAAGCACACAGACCAGCGTACAGTAAAAACGTACAGGCCAGAAAGGGGTCCAACATCTAAGCCTTGGTAGAAGTGCATCTTTGGTCATTTTGCATCTTGTTGTGATTATTTTGCATTTCTTTTTGGAAATTTTATGTCTTGATTTAGACATTTTAGGTGCATCTTTGGTCATTTTACATTTCCTTTGGAACGCTTTGTGCCTGTTCAGTCATTTTGCACCATGTTTGGGGCCATTTTGCATTTCATTTCAGGTTGTTTGTGTCTTGTTTTAGTCATTTTGAGCGCATCTTTGGTTGTTTCGTGTCTGGTTTTGATTATCTTGCTTTTTTTTCCAGACATTTTGTGCCTTTCTAGCCATTTTGCATCTCATTTTGGTCGATTTGCATTTCTTTTTGGACATCCTATGACTTGGTTTAGTCATTTTAAGTGCACCTTTGGTTGTTTTACATTTCCTTCAGGACGTTTTGTGCCTTTTTACTCATTTTGCACCATGTTGGGGCCATTTTGCATTTCTTTTCGGATCGTTTGTGTCTTGGTTTAGTCATTTTGAGTGGATCGTGTGTCGTGTGGTTTTGGAGACGATACTAAACATTTGCAGCTTCCGACATGTAAGTTAGAACTGAGGAAGCCTCTTGGATGAAGGTGAAACATCTTCAAGAACCAAAGAGGAGCTTGTAGGACTCAGCTGGGGGCCTTTCACGTGAATCTCCAGTGGACTCTGCATTAACAGACCCTCAAACATTAAACCCTGAAGCTCCGCGAGCGTCCAGCTCAGGTCCGGAAACAAAGAACACAGCAGTGGAACCTGAGATTTTCATTTGATATCAGCGATAAAGCCGAACGGGAAGGCAGCGACGAAACACGTTCCAGGAAAAACATCGCGTTTCTATTAATAGTCTGTGCTGGAGGACGGAGGAACGTCAGAGATCCACAGGAACCGGCTGCACGAGGAAGGCATTATGGGCAGCGGGAGTTTGAAAGAAGTCATTAAAAGGAAAATGTTTGCGACGGCAGAACTTTGCAGTTTGAGCGCACGGGGGCGGAGAGGGGGGGGGGAAACGAACGGCGTGCGTGCATTAATTCACGTGCATGCTCGTAACCACAAATACAAGCCCTATTATACAGTCATTAAAGCCCGATGATGGAGAGGGCTCTCAGCTATAAAACCTGCCATCGCACAAACACACACACATCCCACAGCAAAGGCGGCTGCCAAAGGCCTGCAGCAGAGCCCATAAAGCTCCTCTCTCCTCCGCCTGCAGTTCACAACAACCAGCCCGGCGAACGGGAGCGTTTGAATCCAGCTGCGTCGACTCAAAGAGGAAAAAAAAAAAAAAGAGTGCGAAACAAGAAGCGGGGAGGCAGCCGCCGCCGCCGCCGCCGCCGCACATGCGAGCCTGGATGTGTGTGTTTTGTTATGACAAGGACAACTGGAAGGCAAGCGAGGAGATGAGCACACAGCTGGCGGCCCGAGCGTCCGAGGAGCTCGTCCGGACTCGGCAAACACGACTTCGCTTCCCGCGGCGCCACGCTGGACACCGGCAGCAAGAAAATAGAGCCGAGCGTAAACAAAGTCCCGCCGAGACAGATGTGTGCTTGAGCTGCAAGGGCAAACAATAAAGTGAAAGCCTGCACACACACACACACACACACACACACACACTGGGTATGGCATATCTACATCCATACGTGCTGCCGCTGTGCATCTCTGCCTGCGTGTTATCTCAACCCCAGCGTGCGGTTGAGTTTTTCCTTTTTTTTTCTTTTTGCAGACTCTGACTAATGCTGCAGCTCCACCAGAATTACTCACCGCACGCTGCAAACATCCCGAGCAGCAGAAAGTGTTCTACTACGTCTTCACTCTCGTGCACACACACACACCTACACACACACACACACCTTTCTTTGCAGCGACGTGCCCACACAAATACAGTTCCCTAAGAATAAACGCTGCCCTAAATTTCTCGCCGCCGCCGCCGCCGCATCTGTTGAGACAAATCTGCTGTGTGAAGTCGTCCTCTAAAAGTGACAGACGAGCAGAAGTTGGGATTCTCTCTCTTCTGCCTCCGACGGTTCTCTGCAGAACGTCTTGTGCGTTTTGCTCCCTTCTGTCGGCTGCAGCTTTCAGAGCAGGACCGTCTGTGCATCAAACCCAGCAGATAAAATCCCTCCTTTCACTGCAGTAGCTGAGCGGAGACTAGAAGCTTCTCCGTGCACAGACGACCACGTGAGGCGTTCAGGGACAGATCGGTGAGAACGGCTTTGGATGTTGAAGTCTGTGCGTGCAGCAACGTGAGGAAACATCTGGGATTTGAAATTTAAAACTGAATTAAAGAAAGTCGTCCCGCGCAGCAACACGAGCGTTTCAACGGCAGAAAACCGAAGCAGCGAGGAGTCTAAAAAGGATCTGGTGCTGATAAAATAACCACAGAAAAGTTGCTTTTAAGTCCCCAGATCATCCTGACAGAGAAGAAGAAAACATTTATCTGCACCAAATAACTAATATATGTGGAAACTGACCAAAAAAAAAGACATTTATATATTAAATTTGGGTGCATCTCAATGAAAAAGCGTAAAAAAGTTCTAAACCGACACAAATAAGAATCAGAAACTAGGAGATATTTGATGTTTCTGGTTTAAAAGTGGACGTTTTGTGATCGTTTCCATCATAATCTGTTCATTTAGTCGTGTATTAATCATCCGTTTAAGATC
>NW_007579245.1:146837-152221 GCF_000690725.1 Stegastes partitus
GAAAAAAAAAAGCACAATTAAAGAGGCGTCAGGCCAAGTTAAGCTGCCGTCACTCCTCCGGAGAGAGAAGGAGGAGGCGGGCTGCGACTCTTCATCAGCGTCTTTAAAGGATCATCCGTCCCGCTGATGAACGGCCCGGCCGCCTGTCCCCAGGTCAGCAATTATCCACTTTTATTTTTTTATTTTTTTTTGCTCTCCTCTGACGCCGCGTGAATAAAACATCAGCTATCTTTATCCGGCTAACGAGCTACAGTGGCGACACAAACCATTAAATCTTAAACACATTGCTCAGAGATAATGAGAGGCGTGATGCACCAGAGGATGTTTGAAGTGGCCTGAAGAGGAGCGGCGCCGACCGGGCCGCCGGAGCAGCGCCGTCCGGATCCGGAGCGCTTCCAGAGCCAACGCGCTGCTGAAGCACCTGAGTGGAAGACTCACATCCAGCCTCTGTTTTCCCCCGAAAGTAGGGTTAAAAAAAATAAGTGGATAATCGAGGACCTGTGAAAGTGTGGCTCTGGAGTGGAGCGACGCTCTGCTGCATTATGGGATGTCTGCAGCCTCAACAGTGTTTTAGTCACTCACAGCTCGGTTTCACTGCTCAGGGCTCCTCTGAAGAAATGAATAAGTTCATCTAGTCTCCCGTCCATCGATCAAACGCTTCGTCTTTGTTGGAATAACAAGTGCAGCTTTAACCCTCTGGAGCCCAAAAGCAGCCAGCGAGGTATAGAGGGGTGTTATCGTTGAAAAGAAAAAAACGCCAAAATGACACCTTTTATCAGAGCAAGAAACCGTAAAAACAGAAAAATTCACCATATTTTTAGCTATCTGCTGGTCTTTGACCTCATCATGTGAGACTTTTGGTTTCATCAGAAAAATTAACCAAATCGAACCTTAAAATTGAGATTTTCAACAAAATCGCTTTATTTTGTGTGGTTTATTTTACAAATTCGCAAAAAAAATAAAGCATTTGCATGAACCAGATGGTGCAAAAAAGCTAAAAATTCACGAGAATGAAAAGTACAGACATATATTTTGAAATGTAAAGGAGAAGAGGCTGGATGATGGCTGCAGCTTTAACCCTCTGGACCCCAGAACCAGCCGGCGGGTTTGAAAAGAACGCTATCTTTTTTTTTTAATTCTAAAAAAAAACGCCATAATGACACCTTTTATCAGAGCAAGAAACTGTAAAAACTGAAAAATTCGTCATATTTTTAGCTTTCTGCTGATCTTTGAGCTCATCATGTGAGACTTTTGGTTTCATCAGGAAAATTAAGGAAATCTAAGCTATAAATCAAGATATTTCAACAGAATCCCACCAGGACACAAGCTGGTTAAACTAATTATTCAGATTTAAGACTTTAAATGCACAAATGTTGTAAATCAGAAAAGGAACAAAGCGGGTCAGACGACAGACAAAACACAACAGCCTTCATTCAGGTTGGTAAGTAAAATAAATTTTGCAGGACGGATAAACGACACGTGCAGAGATTCTGCTTGTTGCACAAACTTTGTCAGAATTTAAGTCCAGAAAATTCAAAGTAGAATCAACTGGAGTAAAACCACGTGAAGCTGCAGCGAGTTCTAAATGCTGCTTCTCAGCTTTTATGGTTCTGTTTTCCGACTGCGGCGCCTCAGATGTCTGGACCGTTATCTGAGTGTTTGGTCGCGTCCAAACGAGCCTTCTGGTCTAAATTTAACGTTTGTTTTAATCCTCTGGGAAGTGAGTCACCGGGAACATCCCCGGAGTCTCCACCCCGCGGTCCCGCTGCACAAACTCTGGTTGCAAACGACGCCACAAGTCGAAGACGGCAGCTCCGGCTTCGCTCTAGTCGCGGTCCAAGCTTCGTGTTCGACCCACGTTTTGATATCAGAACTGAAAGAACGTTTGTTTTCTCCAGCGGCTGCAATCAAGACTCTTTGTTTTACGGTTAAATAAACTGGTCGCGCCTCCCTGACGGCTGCTGCTGAACTCACGTTTGTCGTTTTTATTTACATCTGCAACAAGCTGCAGTAAAAAAAAAAAAAGTTTCCCATTGCTGTGAGAATGCTGTAGCTCTGTGAGATTCGGTCAGTAGGTCGGTTTAAAGCTGAACAGAGGAAGAGGCAGGATGAAGAGCTGGACACTAATCTCCCAGCCGATCACACAGAAGTTTAAATTTAGACTCGTCTGGCAGTAAGAACGCACCGACTGAGCTCCGATCTGGATGTGAGGTTCTCAACTGTGCTGCTCGTTTTCAGTAAATGTTAAAACGAGACATGCAGGACGAAGTTATGTTGATGGAACGTCGAGATTTTAAGCTCAGATTTGGTTTATTTTCTGAATGGAAACACACGTCGGGGATGAGGTTCAGTCGGTTTTTACACTTTCTGGCTGATAAACGGTGGAATTTCGGTAACTTATGTGAAATAACCTTCCTCGCAGCTTCTCCAGACGTCTTTATGAGGCTTTAAAAGGATGTTATCACTGAAAAAAATAAAAACAATCACTGGATTTTAAACTTTCCTTCAGTCTGTGAGCGAATCACGTGTGATCGTCAGGAAAATAAATCAAATCTAAGCTTTAAAATCGAACTTTTCTACAATAATCACTTTATTCTAAGAAAAGCAAACCTTGTGAATGAACCACTAAACAGCGTTTTTAGTTTGAGGAAGCGTTTGTCGCAAATACGTTCCTGATCAGCCATTTATTCTGCAGCTTTCCAGCCGACCAATCAGATCTTAGACGGACCCGTCGCCGTGGTAACCCCGAAAATGGAGGAGAAGCTTCAAACGCGCGGCGAAAGAGTCGAACTTTGTCGCGTTTTCCAACTTTTCCCGCAAAGTCGCAGCTCAAGAATTGAGTTTATTTGAAGACAAAAACCAGTTTGTTTGTGTGGAAACGTGACTTTTGAGTCGATGATCAACAGTTTGCAGCATCTAAATATAACGAGGCTCGGCGGCCAGGCGTGCCGTCCAAAAGCTGCGGTTGCTAGGCGACCGGAGGACACACCGCAACAACACCGGGACGCACTTCTTCTCCTCCACGAAACAAAAAGAAACAGAAAAGTTTTAAAGCGGCTACATTAGCTCCCGGCGGCTAGCTGTAATTAGCCGGAGGTCAGAAGGAATCCGACGAGCAGCGACGATGTTTTCCTCTTTTTCCGGGACGCACACAAACGGAGCAGCGGAGTATGAATGAATCTGTGGGAGCGTATAATTTGGAACATATGAATCCAGAAGCCTCGCCGGCTGTATGTTTAATTACATAGCAACACGGCCACCGCCTGCTCCGGTGCCAGCGAACCCATCGCAGCGTGCTAGCTTACAGCCAGGGTGACTCATATGTTCTGGTGTGTTTTTATCTTCGGGTCGCCTCCTCCTCCTCCTCCTGCTCTTAATACCAGTTTTCCACTGCGATGCTGCCAGCAGCTCTGCAGCTACGAGGGCTTCACAGGCCGAGGCGCTCCGCAGGACAAAAAAAAAAAGAAAAGAAAAGAAAAGGACCGTTTTAAAATGCAGGACGGCACACGGGCCGATGACAAAGACTGACATTATGAGCGGAGAGCCTCGAGAATCAGGATGAAAAGTTGTTTTTAAAGAATGTAGCAGCAAACAGGGAGAGGAGAGGCTGTAATGACAGGATGACGGCTGCAGCTTTAACCCTCTGGACCCCAGAACCAGCCGGAGGGCCTGAAAGGGATGTTAGCTTTGAAAAGAAAAAAAAAGGCCAAAATGACACCTTTTGTCAGAGCAGGAAACTGTAAAAACAGAAAAATTTGTCACATTTTTATCTATGTGGTGGTCTTTAAGCCTACCATGTGAGATTTTTGGTTTCGTCAGGAAAATTAATTACATCTTAGTTTTAAATCGAAATATTTCAACATAAAATCGCTTAATTCTGCATGTTTTGTTTTTTCAAATTCTCCAAAAATTAAGCGTTTGCATGAACCAGATTGTGAAAAAAAACAAAAAAATCTTCAGATTTTTAGCTATCTGCTGGTGTTTGAGCCTATCATGTGAGATTTTTGGTTTTGTCAGGAAAATTAACCAAATCTTAGTTTTAAATCGAAGTATTTCAACACAAATCACTTAATTCTGCACATTTTATTTTGCAAATTCACTAAAAATGAACCATTTGCATGAACCAGACTGAACAAAAAACCAGAAACTCTGTGCTCCGTCACGCAACTGAGAATCCAGATGAGAAGCTTTTGAATTGTTTTTGTTTTGTGTTGTTTTTTTTTAATGCAGATGCAAAATGCTAATAATGGACGCGATGGCTGCAGCTTTAAAAAGAAACAAAAAACATCTTTTAAATGATTTCTTTGATCAGAGGAAGAAAAACATAAAAATTCACCAGAGTCTCAGCTGTCTGAGGCTTTGGGTATTTATCGTGTGATTATTTTGGTTTCATCTGGAAAAAATAAATCAAATCGAAGCTTAAAAGCAAGATTTAAAAAAAGAAAAAAAAGGTTTCATGTAAAAAATTCACTAAAGCTGAACCGTTTGCTGTGTTCTGTAAAAACAGACAAAAAAGTTTTGGTAAAAGAAATAATAATAAAAACAAATCAATGTTTTAAGTGTTCAGCTGCAGCCGAAGTTTTTAGTGACAAAAACAAAGATTTTTGTTTTGCAGAAAAGCAGCTGCTCAGCGTTCAGAGGGTTAAACCAGAAAATGTAAAAGCAGCAAACGGAAAGAGGAGCAGGAGGATACCAGAGTGACGGCTGTGGTTTTAAAGCCCATCAGGCAGAAAACACGGCCGCAGCGTCGCTAAATTACAGAGAAAGGCTGAAAAATAATTGTTGCTTGTGCTGCGAGTTAATCTGCCGAAGCCGGGCGAAGACAAAAGGCTTCGGTGAGGAGCAGAGAGACGACAGGAGGGGAGGAGATAATGAGCGCAGAGAAGGAGGAGAGGAGGAGGAAAGTTCGCTTTCCCACCAAAGTGGCCTCGAGGGGGGACGAGGCCCGGTGCAGCCACCAGCAGGACGACGTCCAAGCGGCCGCTCGGCGACGCATCGGCTTCATTCCTCTGCACAGTTTCTGAGATTCGTTCTGCAGCAGCACAACGAACCGAAACAGCCGGAGAGAGTCGATCTGTCGTCTCCTGTCTGCTCTGTGGAGACACCGCCTGCAGCTCAACCTAAAACAACATCCTCGTCCTCTACAGGAGAAGAAACGTGGATTCCATCTTCAGACACAAGAGGTCAAAGTTCTTGATCTAAAAAGCACCAAACACGAGGATCAACAGAGTGTTTTAGGGAATATCACCATCGGGCAGTTGGAAATTCCAATTCTGCCCGTGTCCAGCTGACAGATGGGGGGATTTTGCAGATTTCTAAGATTACGAGGAGTTCCAAGAAGGTTTTGGGATTCAGAAGGTTAAAGGTCAAGTTCACACAGCTGC
>NW_007579245.1:153473-161755 GCF_000690725.1 Stegastes partitus
TCCGTCTATTTCCACGTCTCTAAACCTGCGACCTCTCTGAATGCGGAGGAGCTCCGGCCGACGTCCTCTGAATGGATAAGCGGCGGCGGCGGCGGCTGAAAGGTGAACCGCGGCGGGCTGTCAGAGCCGCAGGACGCTCAAACTCTGGCAGATCTTCATAAGAAAGGACCATTAGTATGAGCGCAGCGGCCGCCGACCAAATTGATTTGGCCTTTTCGCTCGGCAACCTTGAGCGCCGACCTTCGCGGCTCCTGAGGGGGGGACGAGGCGTCGAGGCGGGCAGCGGAGGACGGAGACGCCAGAAGCCGAGCAGGCCGACAAAGTTTGCCGGAGGAAGCGCGACGATGCATCAGAGATCTAATCTGCGACCTTTCCCTTCCAGCGGAGGGTTGCGGGGAGCCTCCATCCGTCTCCTTCGCCCGCTTTCTTGGCTGATTTCGCCCAAACTGTCGACTCCCATCGGCTCTAATGGAACATAATAGACGAGGTAATCGGGTTTGGAGGCAGCGCCGGGACGAACGGAGGAGGAAGATGAGCGGCAGCACATAAAAAATAAAGAGGAGGAGACGCAGCAACGGCAGCCAATCGATGAGTGGTCAACTACGAAGCTAATCAATAATCAATTACACGGCTTGAGTCATTTTTTAAGAAGAAAACGCTCCAAATTCTGTGATTGCAGCGTCTTGAATGTGAATATTTTCTGGTTTCTTTGCTCCTCTGTGACTGTAAACTGAAGATCTTTGGACAAAACGAGACGTTTGTCATCTTTGATCCACATTTTTTACAATTTCCTCGCAGCAACGACCGATCGATTGATCCAGAAAATAAGCAACAGATTCATCACCAGCATAAATAATAATCAGTCCCAGCCGTGGAGACAAGCAGCAGTCAGACTCACCTCCGATTTTCAATTTTTAAAGGTCGCAAAAAACGATTGAACTAAATGATTGAACTAAACTTTTACAAGAGCTTTATTTCAACCTGCACAAGTTCAGATGAACCAGAACAAAAGTATTTAAACACGTTTTATGTAGTGAAAAATTAAAAATTAAAAACAAATTCAAAATTACAAAAAAATATGTAAAATAAAAATGAAAAATTCCATAAAATTTAAAATTTTTGTTTGTTTAGTGAGAACTACAAAAAGAAAAAGGAAAAAAAAAGAAGGAAAAATTCCACGAGGCAACAAAAATACTGGAAAATAACCATCTCATAAAAAATACTGTAAATTTTCACAATTAAAATATATTTTCTACCCCCAACTGAGATCATGTGATTTTTTGATTTTTTGGTGCTTTTTAAATTTTTTTTTTTTCTGTAAAAACTGAAAAAGTTTTTCACATTTAAGGGTTTTATTGTATTATCATGAAATTATTTGAAATTACTGTATTTTTAATCATTTGTATTTATATTTGTACTTTCGCACAATTTAAAAAAAAAAAAAAGAAAAATCCTGTAAAATAAAAAATATACTTTTTTTTAAACTTTTTGTTTAAAAATATTCACTTTTCTTTTTTTTTAACAAGAAATGTTACTTTTGAATGTTAATTTGTAAATATTTGAGAATATATTTGTAATTCTTTGTAATTCCATTTGCATAACTACTGAAAAAAACACCTGTATTCCAATCAAAGCTATAAACTCCATAAATTTGATGATTTTGTAAAAACACAAAACGAGTGTCACAAGTGTTTGTGGACACGTTTTTGACATTTTCAATATGTTTAAAGTCATTTTTGTATGTTTTTCTGTTATTTTGACCATTTTAGAGCCACACTGTGCTCCTCGGTACAACTGAGACTCCACGACTGACAAATAAATAAAATAAAGTTCTATCTAATCTAATCTAGATGTGGACAAACGTCTAATTACAGCGTGTTCTCCTTCTTCTTGTGTTGCAGCTTTTCCTTCTGACATCTTGTGTCAGGAGCTTCCAGCATCAGCATCAGCATCAGCGTCCAGGTTGTGCAACAACTCAGCCGAATATCGATGAATAACGCCGCATGTATCAGGAAGTTATTCAGATCTACACTGAGGGAGGATCCATCAGCAAAACGCCGCCTCGACCAGCTGATGAGACATTTTATCAAACGTTAGAGCAAGAAGAACCTCAAGCAGCTGACTCACCTTGACGATGTCGCCCAGCACGACGTCCTCCATCTTGTTCGGCACCTTCATCTGGAAAATCCGGCCCACCACCGCCGAGGAGTCTGGGAAGGCGGTGGGCGTCGCCGGGTTCTGCCGGGCCGCCGTCGCCGCCGCCACGTCGCCCACCTCCATCGCCCGGATCCCCTCCGTCGCCTCCTGGAACTCTCCGAGCAGCGACGAGGTCATGGAGGCCTCCAGCTCGCCGCCGCCGAGCCTGTCGTCGGCCTCCAGGAACACCATGTCGCCCAGCAGGTCCACGTCCACGTCGGCGCAGGCCGCCGCCGCCGCCAGCAGCAGCCCCAGCAGCAGCGCTCTAGTCCTGGGCAGCGCCGCCCCGAGGCGACCCCGGCTCACGTCGCCGGGCATTCTTCTGTCAGCGGTGGAAAAAAATAAAAAAGGAGGATGTCCGAGTGGTGGAGGGGAGCATGCACCCCCACGGACGGACGCAGCAAATCCTCTTTTCAAAGCTCCCTCCTGCTCCTCCTGCTGCTGGAATCTTCTTTTGTCCTTCCTCCTTTTGTGCTCAGAGCCTCATTGTGCCGAGTTGCTCTCAGATCTGCAGGAGACAGAAGGCAGCGTTACCAGCCTGGACACACTGGACCGGTTCAGAACCACAAACTAACTCACACACATCCAGCAGCAGCAGAAACATCATCTGATCGGTTCTGAGGACGATTCTGGGCCTCGTGGTTCAGCCTCGGCTGCTTTAACATCACAGATCACGTTACACTCAACGAACTACCCAGAATGAACCAAACTGTCGGATCTGATTTCAGATGATCGGTTTGTCATTTTGGGAAACATTTTGCTGATGTGAACGATGTTTGAGTCGTTCTGGACAATTCCTGTCATTTTAAACACATTTTAATCATTACAGACGTGTTTTGAGTCTTTTTCAACAGATTCTCGTCATTTTGGAGAATTTTTTGTTAATTTAAACATAGTTTGAGTCATTTTGGACAAATTTTTCATAATTAAATGTTGAACAATTTGAGCCTGTCGGAGCATATTTTTGTCTTTTCAAACAGTCTGAATCATTTTAAACAGATCCTCAGCAAAAGAAAATAAAGATCACAGGAACTTATGGTCAGGAGTTTGTGGAAATGCCACCTAGACATGATGTTTGAATCATTTTGGACAATTTTTTTTGTCATTTTAAACATATTTTAATCATTACAGACGATGTTTTGAGTCTTTTTCATCAGATTCTTGTGATTTTGAACAATTTCTGGTCATTTTGGACAATTTTTGTTAATTAAAAAGATTTTTTTTTTGTCTTTTTGGTTGATCTTTGAGTCTTTTTTTCATTTTAAACTTTTTTTTTGGTCATTTTGGACACATTTGTTGTTTCTACACATTATGTAGTCATGTTGCCATTTTAAACAAACCTGGACGTGTTTCTCTGTCATCCTGAACACATTTCTGTCTTTTTAAACCATCTTTCAGTCATTTTAGACACATCCTCGGCAAAACAAACAAAAAAAAAGATCTCAACACCATAAATTAGTCGTCAGAAACCGTGGAAATGCCACCAGTCCCTAATTCTGCCGTTTTCCTTCCACACAATGCCCGACGGCCCATATTTCTTGGTCGTGACCACCGGCTGGACAACACTTTCATGGTGCATTGTGGGACCGTTTGGGTCGCCATGTGGGCTGGAACAGTCGTAAGTTAACTTTCAGACAGAACCACAGGACGGAGAGGAAAGATTTAGAGGAGCTACGGGCCTTAACAGAACCGGAAACCAACAAAACCAGACAAAGACAACCAGGACAAGCTGCAGTCCAACAAGTAAGGACAGGACCCGTCCCCTCTACCGGGCTCCAGGCGGTTTGTGGTTCAGGTCTGAGCGACGGGGGTGATATACGGTGGGACCCGGCCCGGCCGACAATAGCTCCATGGAGCTGCTAATGAATGCAGCCTCCTGCTTTGTGAGCGAGGTCAAACCCGGAGCAGCGTAGGTGCGTCGCCGCGGACGGCCGAGTCCTCCGTTTGTTATTCATGCGGCTCTTTCATGGCGGAGAGGATCCCCGTCCCTCCTCATCCTCCCCCCGCCGCAACACAAATGATTCCCCCCCTCCAGGGCTTTCGTTAGCGAGAAAAGAAAGCCGAGGAGGAGAAAGGAGAGGGGGAGCGGAGGGGAGGCCCCCCGCCGAGCCTCCACTTTGGCCCGGAGCAGGCGCCCGCCGGAGAAAGTGAAATCACCGCAGGACTTCCCCGGCAACAACAACAGCCGGCCTCCCAGGTAGCCGTTCAGCAGCTCCAAAGGCGCCTTTGTTGTTGCCGCTCGCCCTCGCCGAGCTTCAACCTTTTGGACAAAACTTTGTTTTTAATCGCGCTGCAGTTTCCCTGCTGGTGCAGCTTTTATCCACAGAGTCGACTACAGCAGCAGCAGGAGGAGGACGGGGGCAGAAAAACACCTTCCTGCCCGACTGGAGCAGAAGTCATTGTCCCTGAAAGGTAGGAACCCCAGTGCATCATGGGACAGCTGCTTTCTGCTGCTAATACAGAAAGAAACGGGTTTTAAAATCGCAAGATACCAGCATGTTGTAGTTTCTTAAAAGCAGCATGTGTGAGCTTATTTTTAACTTTATTTAACAGCTCAGGAGCTCGTTGACCTGAAGCTTCCACACGAGCAGCAAAATGAGCCAAAATCCAGCAGATCTGGGTTGAACAAATAAAATAAAATAAAATAAAATAAAATAAAATAAATCCGTCGTATGGAAATATTTCAGCTACAAACAGGTTTCCTTTCATCGCTTTCTGGCCACAAGTTGCCAAAACTCTGTGTAACGAGTGTAAAGACACACCTGACAGCAAATATACTGATTCTTTTTTCTATTTTTAGCTTTTCTACAGTCATTTTTGACGTTTTATGCAGATAAACAGCCTGATAAAACCACCTCAATCACTGCAGGAGGACGAATTCTTCCCAACCAGCGGTGAGAATCCCGGTTTTCTTTCCTATTGCAGAACAACAGAATACTGCAATGCTATTTTCTTTCTTTTGTTTACAGCGTTTGGAGCCTTACATGGTCGACTAAAGCTTATAGTCCAAAGGAGGAAGGAAATAAAAGTCGTCATGCTCAGACGGGTATCACTGGATCACCTCTAAACCTCCTCAGAGGCTTCTGGAGACGATAACGAATCGCGTTCATCTTGCTTTCGGCGATTCATCACGTGTATGAAAACAAAACCAACTGACTGCAGCAACAAGAGATTCATCAACAGTGGAAATGATCGGTGTTCGCGGTCGTATCTTAACAAGAACGACAAAAAACTGAGAATTTCGTAGTATAACGAGCGACGGTGAAACTTGATTTTACTCATTTTTGAATTAAAATCCTCTAAATTAAAAAAAAAAACAACAAAAAAACACTAAAACAAAACCGTTACTCAGCCAGAAACTGTAAGAAAAAATAGATTTTTAACTTTTGGATGCACCAAGAAGAACTTCTTTATTAGATTAATGTGACTTTATTTAGTTTATGTGGTTATTTTAAGGTCCTAAAGGTTCCTTTTTGCTTTTTTTTAATTGGATTTTCAGGCGTGAAACATTAAATTTGTGACTGAAATAAAATATGTGACAAAAGAAATATAAATGTTTGTTAAAAATTGAAACGATGCGTCGAGGAAGCTGCTATGAAATGAGTTAAGTTGTCGTATTTGTAACATCCAGACGTGAATCCATCGTCGTCTTTGTCATCCCGTCTTTATCTTTGTCCTCCTGTAGCTGCTGTAAACGTCCCAGTAAGTTCATCTCCTGTCAGCTGCAGGGAACTTTTGTTTGTGGAGCTTTTACTGAAAGTCAAGACTTTTCCGTTTGCAAAGTTTCGAACGGGCCTCTGAAAGTAGTCCAAGATGGCCGCCGCCTCCTTTCAAGTCGGATGCCTTCAACGGCGTCGCCCGCGGCAACCCTCCTCCTCGTCGCCTCTCCTCTGTTGTTCCATCTGTCGCCTGCCTCTCTTTTTTGTGGTTTCACCTCCAGAGGTTTCCAGGTACACCTCCCCTCACATCTCCAAAAGAAACCCCTTCAAGGCCTCCCGTTTGTTTTCAGCTCGTCTATTCACGGCGGGACAATGAGGCGAGGGCGGCGGGGGAGGGGGAGGGCGGCCGGGTGAAGAGACGCCGTCAAAGCCTCCGAGTGAAGCGACGCTGTCGGACGAGGAGGCCAAGAGTCTTCCACTTGTAGCGCCGCTACGACCCGAGGCACAGCGAACGCCTCTCCGGACAGACTCCGCCCACCAGAACAAGGAACAAACCTCAAACGCACCTCGAAATGAATAAAGTTCAGCAACGAGTCTGACGATCGATTAGTCAGAGAAGTTTTTAAAGAAGAAAAAGTCTGAAAAAAGTCTCGATCAGGACCTTAGAGACAGAAAAGAGACAATCTGCCTCCAGAACATTCGACATTTTCCACCAGTTCTGATCATAACCACCAAATATTTCATCATTTTCAGGATTTTAATGATGCTTCTGGATGTTTTTGGTTCCACTAATCTGAAAGAAGATGTGATTCAAGCAAAAATATCTTAAAATTGGCACGTGCGAGAATAAAAACTAATTTTCTGTTTAATATTTCTTTGATTGTCACGGTCAGAAAATGTTAATGATTAAAAAAAACATAGATTCTGATGCATTATTTTATTTTATTTTTTGATTATTAGGGTTTTTATTTATTTAACTCAGGATCTAAAAGACAGAAATGTCAGCGTCAGACGATTTGCCTCCAGAACGTTCGACATTTTCCACTTTAACTAAATAAATCCTCTTAAATCACCACCAGCTAACAAATATTTAATCATTTTCTAATTCTGATGAGTTGCATTGACGCAAAGTTTCCGGTAACTGAATGAACTCGACGTTATTATAATTTTAATTTTAATTTTTGTGTTGATTTGAAACTGAAGTCAAGTTGAGATAACTTAATTAAATTAGCTTGATAACTTAGTTTTTCCTCTTTTACCTGAGCGTCAGACCGACAGTTGATTAAAAAATAGAGCTTTCAAGTTAAAACGTCATTTTTGATGAGTCGTGTTGACAAAATGTTGCCTCAACTTAACATNCCACCATCAGATGTAGAAAGATGTTCCACCATCATGTAGAAAGATGTTCCACCATCAGATGTATCTCCAACAACTGGCTCCTCTGTTCTCTGGTTCTGATCCATATTATTGATCCAGTAGGTTTTATTTTCTAAATGTGTTATTTTTGTCGCTATGTGTCCAACTTTTCTTGTATTTGTCATTTTTTTTGGCCTCATTTGTGCTGTTTTGTGTCTTATTTGCACAGATTTGTCTCATTTATGGAGGTTTGTGTCCAGTTTTTGTCGTCTTATGTCCCACTTATGCTCTTTTGTGTCTCTTTTGGTCTCTGTGATGGTTTCGTCTCCTCTTCCTGCAGATATCGAACCATCACGTTGGGTTTAAACACCGATATCCGTTTTGTTTCGTCCAGAAAGCTGTCGTGTGATGAGCATGTTTCCAAAAGTCTTAAAAAAATATCCCAAAGATGAGCTGAAGTTTTGTTTTTCATCACTTTTTCCTGACAGAAGCGTAGATCCCACGTGATTAGTTCCAGGACTGTCGGAAAGTTGAAAATCCGACAAATTTTTCTGTTTTTTCTTTGTTTTTTTGTTGTGGCAGACAAACGGGGCCACTTTGGTTATTTAAAAAAAAATAAATAAAAGAAAGAAAAGAAAGATTATGTGCTTTTTAAATCGCTCAGAGTTAATTTTAGGGAATTCCAGAGAGTAAAATCTCCATTTTCGGGTCCTAAACCGTCATTTTGCGCCGTTGTGCATGTATCTGTGAAGCCTTTTGTGTGTCTCAGAGGTGGTTTTATCTCCATTTGCATCTATTTATGTTCATATTTGCATCCTTCACTGGCCTTTCTGTGCAGCTTTGTCATCATCCTGCGTCTCTTGTTCGTCGTGTTGAGTAACTTTACTGTCGTTTTATCACATGTGGACGTTAAATGCTGACATTAGAACATTTCTAAAGACCCGATCAGAACTTTTCCTCCTGTATGTTCAGCTGTACAGATGTTGGAACGTGTGAAGCTTCTCGCTGTATTTCCGTCTATTTCCACGTCTCTAAACCTGCGACCTCTCTGAATGCGGAGGAGCTCCGGCC
>NW_007579245.1:164522-171072 GCF_000690725.1 Stegastes partitus
TTACATGGTCGACTAAAGCTTATAGTCCAAAGGAGGAAGGAAATAAAAGTCGTCATGCTCAGACGGGTATCACTGGATCACCTCTAAACCTCGTCAGAGGCTTCTGGAGACGATAACGAATCGCGTTCATCTTGCTTTCGGCGATTCATCACGTGTATGAAAACAAAACCAACTGACTGCAGCAACAAGAGATTCATCAACAGTGGAAATGATCGGTGTTCGCGGTCGTATCTTAACAAGAACGACAAAAAACTGAGAATTTCGTAGTATAACGAGCGACGGTGAAACTTGATTTTACTCATTTTTGAATTAAAATCCTCTAAATTAAAAAAAAAAACAACAAAAAAACACTAAAACAAAACCGTTACTCAGCCAGAAACTGTAAGAAAAAATAGATTTTTAACTTTTGGATGCACCAAGAAGAACTTCTTTATTAGATTAATGTGACTTTATTTAGTTTATGCGTTTTTTTTAAGGTCCTGAAGGTTCCTTTTTGCTTTTTTTTAATTGGATTTTCAGGCGTGAAACATTAAATTTGTGACTGAAATAAAATATGTGACAAAAGAAATATAAATGTTTGTTAAAAATTGAAACGATGCGTCGAGGAAGCTGCTATGAAATGAGTTAAGTTGTCGTATTTGTAACATCCAGACGTGAATCCATCGTCGTCTTTGTCATTCCGTCTTTATCTTTGTCCTCCTGTAGCTGCTGTAAACGTCCCAGTAACTTCATCTCCTGTCAGCTGCAGGGAACTTTTGTTTGTGGAGCTTTTACTGAAAGTCAAGACTTTTCCGTTTGCAAAGTTTCGAACGGGCCTCTGAAAGTAGTCCAAGATGGCCGCCGCCTCCTTTCAAGTCGGATGCCTTCAACGGCGTCGCCCGCGGCAACCCTCCTCCTCGTCGCCTCTCCTCTGTTGTTCCATCTGTCGCCTGCCTCTCTTTTTTGTGGTTTCACCTCCAGAGGTTTCCAGGTACACCTCCCCTCACATCTCCAAAAGAAACCCCTTCAAGGCCTCCCGTTTGTTTTCAGCTCGTCTATTCACGGCGGGACAATGAGGCGAGGGCGGCGGGGGAGGGGGAGGGCGGCCGGGTGAAGAGACGCCGTCAAAGCCTCCGAGTGAAGCGACGCTGTCGGACGAGGAGGCCAAGAGTCTTCCACTTGTAGCGCCGCTACGACCCGAGGCACAGCGAACGCCTCTCCGGACAGACTCCGCCCACCAGAACAAGGAACAAACCTCAAACGCACCTCGAAATGAATAAAGTTCAGCAACGAGTCTGACGATCGATTAGTCAGAGAAGTTTTTAAAGAAGAAAAAGTCTGAAAAAAGTCTCGATCAGGACCTTAGAGACAGAAAAGAGACAATCTGCCTCCAGAACATTCGACATTTTCCACCAGTTCTGATCATAGCCACCAAATATTTCATCATTTTCAGGATTTTAATGATGCTTCTGGATGTTTTTGGTTCCACTAATCTGAAAGAAGATGTGATTCAAGCAAAAATATCTTAAAATTGGCACGTGCGAGAATAAAAACTAATTTTCTGTTTAATATTTCTTTGATTGTCACGGTCAGAAAATGTTAATGATTAAAAAAAACATAGATTCTGATGCATTATTTTATTTTATTTTTTGATTATTAGGGTTTTTATTTATTTAACTCAGGATCTAAAAGACAGAAATGTCAGCGTCAGACGATTTGCCTCCAGAACGTTCGACATTTTCCACTTTAACTAAATAAATCCTCTTAAATCACCACCAGCTAACAAATATTTAATCATTTTCTAATTCTGATGAGTTGCATTGACGCAAAGTTTCCGGTAACTGAATGAACTCGACGTTATTATAATTTTAATTTTAATTTTTGTGTTGATTTGAAACTGAAGTCAAGTTGAGATAACTTAATTAAATTAGCTTGATAACTTAGTTTTTCCTCTTTTACCTGAGCGTCAGACCGACAGTTGATTAAAAAATAGAGCTTTCAAGTTAAAACGTCATTTTTGATGAGTCGTGTTGACAAAATGTTGCCTCAACTTAACATGGTGTGTAAATTCAACTCAAATTTCTGCATCAGTTGATTTAAAGCAAGATTTAAGTTCAGAAAACTTAATTAAATTAGCTTGACAACTTAGTTTTTCCCTCCTTTACATAGACGGACAGTTTCAGACAGTTTAACAACACTGATTGCGATCGAGCGTTCAAGCTGCAAACACAACTTTAATGAGTTGTGTTGACAAAATGTTGCCTCAACTGAACATCGTGTGTAAGTTCAACTCAAACTTGTGGAGCCTCAAAACTTGTTTTACTTTGTCATATAATTTTACAACAGGACAATAAAAAATATTATTATTATTATTATTATTATTATATTTTTTTAAGCCAAAAAGACAAACTTTATGGACCAGTATAAATTGTATAAATCGTTTGATTTTCAGCTTTCGTTGAACCATATTTTCAGTCACTCCAACTCCGTCCTGCAGCACAGAACACATATTTTTTAACTTCTCTCTTTTCTTGGTTCTTCTGTTTCCATATTGCAGAGAAAACTGAGTCCACAGTGAAGAAAACTGACATTTAATCGACATACAGACGACGAAAACAAGCGACGGGTTAATTAATAATAAAAGCCTCCCGTGTGCAGATGATCAACACGTTTTCTTTGCTTATAAAAACATTTTAATAGAAGTTTATGGTAGATTTAGATGAAGATCTGTCGGCTTCTAGTCATGGTTCTGTTTCTATTGGCTGAAAAATGAGGCCACAGTGAGTAAAAATGCCCCGAAAGTTGAGAAGCTTTCCTTTAAAACAGAACGTTTACGGATATAAAACTGATCAGCGAGCAGCTCGTCCAGAGTACAGAAGCCTTAATGACTCAGTCCTCCAGCCGCTGGCTTCACTTCCCTTCAGTGTTTCCACATAAACAAGCTCCTGTCTGAACCTGTGAGGAAATTCCTTCGCTGGAATTCCCCTCGGCGACCGACGAGGACCCGGAAACGCAGCTCAGGGGCCAATTAAAGCCAAGACCTGCCCCCCTCCGCCCCTCCTCAGGGCAGCTAATCGCACAGATAGCATCTCCAAACATTAGCACTTCAGTGGCGCTGCTTCCTCTCCTCCCTCCTTCCCTCCCTCCGGCCGGCCGCCTCCCGGTCCCGGCCCGGGCTCTATTACTGGCCCGGCTTCTAAAAACGGCCCCAGACCGACAGGTGACACCGACGCCGGGCAGACGTTCCCACAAACCCGATTGGAACCGGCGGATTTTTCCTCCCCGACGAGCGGCTGCAGGTTGTGTTTGCAGCAAAACTCGGGATTACGGCGCGGTTTACCTTTACAATAAGATTTAGATATTTAGCACGGAGATTAGGCCCGTTCCAGGCGTTTAGCCGGCGCTGATCTGCGGCGTGTAAACACAGATTACTCTTCCGGCGTGAGGACAGACGAGCATTGTTCTTTTTTTCCGCCGCCTGTGTGGGAAGAAAGAAAAAGAAGAGCGAGAGAGAGAGAAAAGGTCTTTGGGATAATTTGGACCTCATTATGGGATACTTATGGATGAATTTCAAAGCATCAAGAGCAAAACCGCGACCTCGATCTGCGCTACCTCCGTTTGGAATTAATCTGCATCCCACCCCCACCACCACCACCACCACCACCACTCGTGATCACATTTGCAATTAGCTCGGCTGCAGCTCCGCCCGTAACACAACACGGGCGAATCAATCACCATGCAAATCCACCGTCCGGGGCCGCGGCTCTGCGAGCTGCCGCTAAGGCGAGCGGAGGGAACATATGCGCGAACATAAGGCGGCGAGGCGAGAACGGAGGCCTGCCAACGCCGAGGCAACCAGCCGGCCTGGAAATCACTGAGTTATGGAGAGCAGGAGGGGATCTGCTGACTTCCTGCAGCACTTGTGTTGCAGCGGGGATGGAGTCCGGGATGCGTTTTATTCATGAGCTCGAGCGCGAGGAGGTCGGGGTTGATGGAGGGCACGCAGATGTAATATGTGCATTTATATGTGCCGTAGATATTCAGATCTCATGTGTAATAATTCATTATCGTGTGCGTTGGTTGAGTTAGTCATACTGCATCGTCAGTATTGAGATCCCAACGAGCCAATTCATCTAAATTATTCACCGATTTTACATTCAAATCGTGTTTTTATCACATTTCAGTGAACAGCTTTTCCTTCCACGCTGCGCTACGTTCCTGCTAATGTGTAAAACCACCTCAAAATTAGACCTGAACTAATCTTCTAGAGGACGAATATCAATGTTGTTGACAGACGCAGAAATTTACAGATGTTCCGTAAACGCCTCACAGCTACGATAGAAGCTAGCTGGTTAGCTGTGAAAGTTTCCATCAGCAGCTGAGAGACAAAACGACCAAAAGGAGGCACAAAACGACCAAAACGAGGCATAAAACCACCAAAATAAGACATAAAATGACCAAAATGAGGCACAAAGCCACTAAAATGAGACCTAAATTGACCGAAATGAGGCACAAAAACTGCCAAAATAGACATAAAACGACCAAACTGAGGCACGAACACTGTAAGAAGTCCAATCACCTGGTCAGAAAACATTAAAAACACTCTTGAGGAGTTCCTAGAGTCCTACGTTACATCTGTTTAATGTTTTAAACCTTAATTTATTCAGGTTATTGTGACAGAACACAAATAAAACACTTTTTTTTTCATTAAAATGTATTTGCTGCTGCAAAAAGCACAACTTCTGGGAGAAATTCTTCATGAAAACTCTATTTTACCTTCATTCTTTGAGGTTTTAAATACAGTAAACTTGGTCATTTACTCCTTATTTCTTCTAAAAACAGGACAAATAAAGTCCAGAGCCGGTTCAGGAGGCGACCAGAGCCGAGCCGTGGGAGTCGAGGCTCCATCCCGGCAAAAACAAGACACGGATAATCAAATAAAAACACAGATTTCTGAGAATTTCTGTGAACAACGGGCTACAAATCCAGCTGGCGGGAATAACAGCTCGCGGCGGAAGCTTCCGGCCGCTCCTCGCTTTGGTATCGGACTTTGTGAAAAAGCTCTGACGGACGGCTGGAAGCAGATGTGAACCTGCCTCGTAAAACAAAGGAGGAAAAACAGCAGAGTTCAGGCCGTGGTCCGGGGTGGAGCGGCGACGTGGAGGTGCAGATGTCGGCCCGCGCCGCGCAGATGTTGATGCATATGGATCAGAAACCCGAGCTCGTAAAGAGAGCCGCTAAAGGCATCGAAACGGGTCGAAGCGGTCCTGCTGCTGCTGCTGCTAAGACGTGGACCGAGCAGAACACAGAGAGGAGGTGCAGGAAGCTGCGACCTGTTTCCGGACCTCGCGGCTTTTCCGAAAAACACACCGAGGGGCAGGTTTGTGTTCCAACGTTCCACGGACGACCTGCAGCGACATTTATTATCTCCAAAAACAAGATCCGTATCTCCCAAACAGGACCAGCCCAACATCAGGCCCGTCCTGTTGGTTCTGCTGTGACATGGAGCCAGAGCTGGAGCCACAGTGCGACCTTCAGAGATGAAACGCAGAAAAACACGGCGGCGGCGCTCTGGTTCAGGTGCAGGTTTCCGTCCCCTGCAGCGCTCCAGTTCCTCAAAATGAGGATTTAATTTGAGGCGAGGCTGCAAAAAAAAAAAAAAGTAATAAATAAAGTCAAAATGAAAGCAGCGGGGCAGGATCATGGGAATCGAGGCTCTTTTGCGAATGCAGCCAAACACACGTCGGCTTTGATTAGCGCCGTGTTCGGGGAACGTCGAGGCATCAGCGTTTCTGCGCTCGCCGCTCAGAAAGCTCTCCGGCTCTCAGCGAGCGGAGGCTAACGGCTCAGGAGGGGGAACGCCGCCACGCCTCGCGCATCTCAGAAGGCTAATTATAACAGTGCAGCGGCTGCAGAAACCAAACATGAAAGAAGAAGAGCCGAAGTGGACGCGGGCGGAGAACAACGCTGTCGAGGAACGCCGGCGAGGAGCTGCTGAAGCTTCTGTTAACTGGCTGCAGCCAAACATGCGTCGGTCGCATGTCGGCGCCGCCAGCGTCAGAGTTTGAGGAGTTCTGGAGCTCGTGACAAAACACAGAACCTCAGAGGTGCTTTTAAAGCTTCAGAGTGCAGCGTGTTGACTTATGTCAGGATAAATACACCAAAAAAAAAAGTTTTAGTGACAGTTTTTTACCTGTTTTGTCAGATTCCAGACAATAACCACAAAAATCACAGAAAAGTCAAACTATTTTCAATATATTTGTTGTTATTTAAGAGAAAAAAAAATTTTGTGATTCTTATTTGACAGATTTTATCATGTGAAATCACAGAAAATACCATTAGTTTACACACAGAAGATTAAAAAAAGAACAACTGGGGTTGAAGAATACGTCATAAAAAGAAATTTTGAAAAAAATCTGACAGCGAGGGCAAATATCTGTATAATAATAATATGTTTAGTGGATTTATATAAAGTAAAACTGTGTCATTTTCACACAATGCGAAATAACAAAATCTATTTTTAATTATTATTATTTTTATTTTTTTGTAATTTAACAAAACAGAAAAAAAA
>NW_007579245.1:171510-179193 GCF_000690725.1 Stegastes partitus
GTAGTAGCACCTTGTTGATGATATTAAAATGATTTAATTATAAAAGGAAGAGCCAGAAGGAGGATCCATGACAGAGGGTCGGCCTCCAGAACCTACAGCTCAGAAGCAGAATCCAACGACATCCAGACGTAACGAGGAGTCGGCAGCAGCAGCAGAATTAAGCTGATTTTAACAACAAGTCTGATCCGGCGTCTGCTCACCTCACGCTCTGCCGCCGTCCGTCCCACACCAAACACGTCCGGCGCTCGGATCAGAACCTGCGGAGGAAGAACAGAGAAGGTTAGCTCAACAAGGAACCAACGTTTCTGTGCAGCCGAACCGGTTCTGTTGTTTTCACGTATAACAAATCTGCTTCTGTTGTGTTTTTGCTGCTTCGCCATCGCGCCTTTTTATCTGACCAATCGTAGGCGAGGTGGGCGGGACTGGTCACCACGGCAACCCAGAAAATGGAGGAGACACTTCGAACGTGACGGGAAGGAGTCAGACTTTCAAACTCAATCAAGTAATTTTGGAGGAAGAAAAACTAAAAGACAGAAGAGAAGAAGATTAAGAAGAATTTGGAGGACAAAAAGAAGGAGGAGAAGAAAAAGGAGAAGAAGAAGAAATTGGAAGAAAAGAAGCTGAAGATGAAGGAGGAGGAGAAGAAGAAAAAAAAGAAGACGATGAAGAAGCAGGAGGAGAATGAGAAGAAGAAGAAAGAGGAGGAGGAGGAGGCGGAGAAGAAAGAGGATCAGAAGAAGAAAAAAGGAGAAGAAGAAAAAGGACAACAAGGTCAAGAAGAATTTGAAGAAGAAAAAGAACGAGGAGACGAAAAGGAGAAGCAGAAGAACAGAAGTTGACGATGAAGGAGAAAAAGGAGGAGAAGGAATAGAGAAGGAGGAGGATCAGAAGAAGCTAACGAAGAAGAAAAAAGAGGAGAAAAAGAAAAAGGAAAGAAGGAGGGGGACAAGGAGGAAGAGGAGGAAAGAAGAAGAAAACGGAGAAGAGGACGAGGAAAAGAAAAAGAAAAGGGAAGACGGACAAGAAGTAGAGGAGGATCAGAAGAAGATCACAAAGAAGAAGAAGAACTACTGTCCATCACCTCACTAGGATGAGCTCCATAATACAACAGATGTCAAATCAGACCAGAGATCTCAAACATACGACGGAAACAACATAAACATTCGTAGAAAATCGGATCAGAACCTGATTTCAGCACAAACTCAGAAGCTAAACCACGTTCCTCTAAAAACTAAACTGCTTCTTTAGTTGCGTTTCGACTGATGATCGGACTACATTTGTTATAAACCAGAACCTTTGCTGTCGCACATTTCCAGCGACAGCAGACGAAACTGAGCCGAGTTCAGCGTTCGTCGGTAATTAGACCGACGTGTGGGGCGACCCCCGGCCCCTCCCGAGACCACCGGCCACGACTTGAGAACCGCCGACAGCTGGTCAGGTCGCGACTGACGACGACAGCCGGACGCTCGACACTCCTCCTTCCAGCCTCGGCTGCTAATCGGAGCTCTGTAATCCGGAGCTTCCGTCCCTCAGCGTCGCCTCCCAGGTGCCACCCAAGTCCTCCTCAGCGCCCTCCCCCGCAGGAAATAACCTCCAGTGGCTATTTTTAGAGGTTCAAGTCCTCTCAGAGCAAACATAAAAAAACATGCTGCAATATTTAGGACGGAGCGTCTGACCTTCGCCGCTGCTGTTTGGAAACACAACCGACTCTTCAGTGAATCTGTTAAAGGTCGGCGTCCACGAATGTCTCGTTACTGATTAAACGCTTCGACCACATTTTATTCTGCTGCTGCTTCTTACATCAGGCATCAGATCAGACAGCGGAGAAGCTCCAAACTGCAGCTGTTTCACTTGATTTGCTGCAACCCTTAACCTGCATTTAAAGGGTTTTCATTTTTCTTTGTAAAAATCACTAAAATTCCACCTTTAAACCAGAATAAATACTGAAAAAACAGAAAAAAAAAGCGGATTTTCTACTTTCAGACGGTTTTTAAATGATTCATGCACAATGTACGGATCGATCAGGACATTTAAGCAAATCTTAAAAAATTGTGATATTTAATAAAAATCGGTTCATTCTATGTTTAAATATTCTGCAAAAATAAACAGCTTGCTCCAACCGGATTCTGTTAAAAACAAAACAAAAAAATTCTCGGACTGAACTGCAGGCAGTGTTTCCTCAGAGAGACAGAGAGGAAAATCAAACCTACTGGATCAATAAAATGTCTGATTTCTGAGTTCTCTGAGGTGCAGGACTTTATATCGCAGTAAAAAACGAGCCCATGGTGAGTAAAAACAAGACAGAATTGTTTTTTGTTTTTTGTTTTAAGTGGAACTGTCCCTAAAACTGCACTTTAAAAACATTTAAAAGAGGTTATCTTGGACTTTTCATTGATTTACAGATGACACAGTTCATCTAAAAAACAAGAGATAAATTATAAAAGTCATCACATATGCAGATGATGAAGCCTTTTACTTTGCAAAAAATAACTCAGTGTCCTGTGTCGTACTGTGTACCTTCAGTGTTTCCATACACAAATAAACATTTTTTAGATGTGTATACTTCTAGCCATGCTCGTGTTGTTATATTGGAAGGAAAAATCAGCCCACAGAGATGAAAATGCCCAAAAATTGCTTGAAGTTTAGACGGTTTAAGATCACAAAATTGTAAAATGTAAAACCGTTCCCACAATAGCTGGCAAAACAGGACATTTGAAGATGTTATCTTGGCCATTTCATTGACCTACAGATGACAGAGTTCACCTAAAATATACGAGACGGGTTAACCAATTGTAAAAGTCGTCATGTATGCAGACGATGAAGACGTTTACGTTGCAAAACAACAACTAATTTCATACCTTCAGTTCACTAATAAACAGCTCTGTCTCCTTCTTCATGGTTGTTGTGTCTCTATGGAGCTGCAGGACTTCATAATGCAGCTAAAAATGAGCCCACAGTGGTAAAAAGTAAACATGTCCTTCAAAAAATGCCATATTTACTGCATCTTCATTCCCAAACAACCAGCGTATGACATGTCGAGCCGATTCCCGCGGCTGCAGCAGCACATTTAACTGTAAAATTTTTAAATAAAACAACACCTTGCAGATACACTGAGGAGCTCCAGAGCCCAGAACGGCAGCTGAAACCTCCTCGGCGAGGCCTCGGGAGTTTGATTCAGCTCCCCGTCGGCTTCATTTAGCTGCACACCTCCTCCAAGATAAACAGGCCTAATCTGGGTCAGCCGTGTGCAGGTACGCTGGGTAACACAGACCCACGTCGTACCGCAGTGACCTGGATACGAGGCTGCGGCGCTCGCATGTCGCTCCTCCTGACGGATGTTGCGCGTTTGTCTGCGTGCATCAGCGTGTTGCGTTGCGCCGTGTATGTGTGTGTTGCGTTGCGTCGATAGGCATCTCCTGCCGTCCCCCCGGTGATGCAGGTCATCAATTCTCATCTCTGTCCTATCCGGCTTCCACCGCCGAGTTATAAATACACCGACGGGCAGCGAAGCAACGCGCGCCTCGGATTCCTGCTTTTATTAGGTTTTTCTGTTTCATTTATTCCCACTGAGTTCTGTGTTTTATTAGCCGTCCTTGTCACATACTGTTTCCGATAAGCTGTCGTACTTCATTCTGATTAATCTGTCAAATATCTCCTCGATCGACGCCAATAAAACGTCAGGAAATGTTGGAAAATGTCCCGTTGTGTTCGGTTTACTGGGGAGAAATTCTTTCAGAAGCAGATTTATTGATCAAAATATTTGGAAAATAACTTAATAGGTCACAGTCGGGGAAATGTTGATGATTAGCAGCAACATTGAGTCTTATTCGACCAGTGTCACATGTTTTTCTTTTTTTATAACTTACTCAGGACCTTAAGGACAAAAACATCTGCTCCATAAACTGCCATGACAGTTTATAAATATGAATAATATTGTTTTGCTGAGCATATTTGATCAGCATCAGTCCTGTCGACTTGATACCACTTTTGTTTTTACTAAAAATGATTTGTTTTCCATATCCTAAATGCTAACTTTTTTTTTTTTACTGCACTGGTCAATTTTCTGATATTTTTTCTTAAATCTTTTTTCAGTGGAAAGACATCCAGAAAAGAAAGCACATGTAGGTGCCAGTTTTATTTTGTTTTTAAGACAATAATGTAGGAATGTGCACATTTAAAGGGATTTAATCGCTGACTGATAGTCAACAACAACAAACAACAACTGTTTGCATTTATTATAAGGGAAACATTATGTAAACAAACTGGCATGTAAAGGGTTAAAACCTTAAAAATGAATGTTTTTGTTGTCGTTCTAACAATGTTTTTGTCCTTAAGGTCCTTAAATGCTGACGTGGGTTCAGTTCATAATCCAACCTGCCTGTCAGCTGTTCTGTGTTTATTTATTCTTTGTTATTTTATTTGTAAGTTTTAAAAAAAAAATTTGACACTGATCAAAAATTTATCAGAATCAGTGTTGACGTTTCCCATGAAAAAATTCTGTTGGCATTAAGTAAATGGAAAGTAAATAGTTTCCGAAAAGGTCCTTAAATACCAATGACAACAGAAAGAAGGCCGTTAGCCTTTAGTGTGTGGAAAATAATCAATATTTAACAAAAAACAAACAACGCCAACAAACGTGGCCTTCAAAAGAGTTCATATCCTGAAAACCAATGAAAAAAAAATGACAACATAGAAGATGAATATTTTCATCCTTAAGGTCCTTAAATACCGGCGACAACAACAAAATGCCGTTAGCCTCGAGTGTACGGAAAATCATAAACTTCTAATTAAATAAATAAATAAAAACAACACATGTGGCCTTTAAAGGGTTAAAATCATGAACTAAATTAAAAAATAACAACATAGAAGAATATTTGTGTCTTTAAGGTCCTGAAATGCCGCCTCCAGCGTTTCTCTGAGCGTTCTTTCAGTGACATCGATCAATAATCCAGCCTGTCAGTCAGCAGCTCATTGGTCCAATCAGCCAATCAGCCAATCAGAGTGAGCCCAGCAGCTCGTAGCACCACTGATCCAGACAGTAAACCTCCTCCGCTGCCAGTCAAAGTGGGTTTTTTTTTTACCCAGAAAGCCCATAATTCAGTCCCTGACTCTCCCCCGGTCACTGTAGACGCCTCCTCCTTTATCTCCGTGATAATAGCGGGTCTCGGCTGATCGCCGGCACGCCGAGCAATGTGACCTCCAGCCGGCTGCCGGGCTTTAAAAGGCGCCGCGGTTTGGCTAAAGATTCCCCCCAATCTGCCGAATTTATCACAGTCAAATGGAGCGCGACAGCCGGCTGATATTTATCAGCACATTTGAGTTCCTCACCTCTGCGCTGGATGTTACTTAACGGCGCGCCGCCGGGGGATTTAGGGAAATGTCACGAGGAATCAAACCTGAAATCCCTCCAAATTGTTGCAAATGAAAACACGGGAGGGAACATCGGAGTCAGCGGCTGCTCGGCGAACAGACGGAGAAGAAAACGCCTGTTGGTACGAGAGGAGAAAGAAGATGACGCCGCAGAAAAAAAAACCACAGAAGCAGGGAAACCGTTAACGAGCAAACTTCTGACAGGAAGAGAAGGGAAGTGATCCGGCTCAGCCTTCATGTGTTCTGTGATTCTGAGGCCGCTTTGACGATCATCAGTCGATTAACACGTGATGCTCTTAGCCGAGGTGCTTTATACACGAGTAAGAATACATGAAAGAGAAGGAGGATGCTCATCAGAGGATGAACCAACGGCTAGCATGTTAGCATCGGAGCTAGCTGGAGATGAAGGCTGCAGCCGAGGAGGGATTCCATCACTGGTTATCTTCTGGATGAACTGGTTGGTTGTATTGATCAGTGTTCTCCGGAGTCCAAGGTGTCGCCTCAGATTTCTGTCGTTTGCATTTCCGGCGTCTCATTTTGATTATTTTCCATCTCTCTGCTCAGCCCGTTGTGTCTCATTTTACTGGTTTTGTGTTTTGTTTTGCTCACTTTGTGTCTCGTTTTAGTCACTTTGTCTCTTTCTTGTCCGTTTACGTTTGATTCTGGTTCTTTTGTGTCTCATTTTGCATCTAATTTAGTGGTTTTATATCCATTTCTTGTCCTATTACATCTCTCTCTCTCATTTTGTGTCGAACTTTGACCCTTCAGTGTCTCATTTTGGTCGTTTTGCATCTCTGGTAAAGTTTTTCATGTGTTTTAGCATCTTCCTGTTGTTGTTTTGTGTTTGTTTCCTGTTCTTTTGTGTTTTATTTTAATATTTTGCATCTTGTTTTGATGACGCTCATCTCTCGGTTGTCGTGTTGTGTCCTGTTTTGGTCGTTTTGCATTTTGTTTTGTTCACTTTGTGCCTCATGTTGGTCGTGTTGCATCTCCTTTCTGGAGTTTTAGGTTTTATTTTGTTCTTTTGGTCTCATTTTGCGTCACTTTGTTGTGTCTCTCTGATGTTCTTTTGGATTCCAGTTTGGTTCTTTTGTGTCGTACTTCAGTCGTTTTGTTTTCCATCTTCAGATGTCTCGTTTAGTCCAGAGACATTCAGCTCGCTGCCCCAGAGGACAGAAGAACATTTCAGAAGCGTTTCTTCTCTTAGCGATTAGCGGGAGGCCACACCTCACATTAACCAGCTGATTTCCGACCGTCCTGCAGCGGCGGAGAACACAAACTGGGACTTCAACACCGGACTGGAACGATTTGACACAGCGACCGATGACGGTGGAGCAGCTCGGTTCTGAAGGAGGAGGAACGTGACGGCGTTGGTTCGTCTGCAGCATCAGCGGACGTCCTGCAGGCTAACGCTGCTGCTAGCATCGCGTGAACCTCCACACATGTCACTCGCCCTCTTGTCTCTCGCAGGTAAAGAGGCTCCTTTAAGGTCCTGTACGGTCCGATAGCGGCGGACGGCGAGCGTAGCGGCCATGCTAGCAGGTCTGCAGAACAACAACGAGGCCGAGTCGCTTCACAGAGCAGCCGGCGGCGCTTTGTCTTCACTTTGGAGTTAAGAGGAGAAAAAACACCGACTTGTTTGCTCAGGAAACAGGAACAGCATCAGATCTGCGGCTCATACTCGAGCTAAATCTCACCAGAGCTTCGGCTGCGAGGCTTCAAACGGCATTCCGATCATTCCGGCCGAGCAGATTACAGGCCGAGCGCAGGAACACCTGGTTTGAGGTGAAACTTCAAGAGGAGCGGCGAATCCGGACGCCGTCTCCGGACCCGAACACGGAGAGCCTGCGGGCTGCCGGGCCGCTCGCTCATTCCTCCTGACACGCCGGAGCATAACTCA
The DNA here is from genome assembly GCF_000690725.1 of Stegastes partitus. Lineage (NCBI taxonomy): Eukaryota > Metazoa > Chordata > Actinopteri > Pomacentridae > Stegastes > Stegastes partitus. The sequence goes on from NW_007579245.1 coordinate 178,781, forward strand.
CTCTGGAGGTTATGAAAATGTTCTCCTCTCCGGCTGCCGCTGGTATTTTTGCAGCTTTATTGGCCACGTTTCCGCACTAAATCCACCCAAAGCACGTTGTCTTTTCACTCGGCGTCGTACGCAGTATATTTGGAGAAAATGGGGGAAAGTGAGGAAAGTAAAAAATCCTCTAAATGCCTATTTATTGTAATAGAATCGGGCCATAACTCTGGGAAGCAGCTCAAAGCAGCTGCGGTGAAACCTCCACCTCTGAAACGCCACGTCTTCTGTCACCGTGGAAGCTTTAATTACAGTTTTTGTCTGCAGTCGATCGTTGGAGGCAGAAGAAGTGAAGGATGGGAAGAAAATGTGGATGTTAGAGATCAGGTGAAGGTGTAGCAGTTAGCATGTTAGCATTGGAGCTAACTGGAGAT